>NC_027752.1:46433776-46459758 GCF_000695525.1 Brassica oleracea var. oleracea | reverse complement strand
ATTCCCACAAACTCCCTGTCTTTCTTGAAGTTCAGGGAATCCCAGAAGCGAGGAAGCAAGATGCTATGCTCTGACTACTACGACCAAGACGGAGAGACTCGAAGGTTGAGTGACGGACGCCGGGACGCCGGTTTGACAAACTGGAGAGGCAGAGAGAAACATTTTCTAGAAGATGGTTAAAGCTAAGAGGAATCAATGAGTTTTGTGGAGATGCAGATTGAGTTCATCAAAGATGAGAATCATATATATATGGTTTACAGAGGGGCTACAAATCAGGAACATTTATGATCAAGCGATTTAAGATGGGGACATGAAGAGTTCACCGGTGAAAAAATAGATTACGAACATACACACAGCGCAACTCTGTAACTCAGACTTGTTTGAGACAATGATTAAAAGAACTCATATTAAACTACAACAGTTTACAATATAGGAAAACCATAATTGTTGCAAACTTAAGTTTTTTTTCATATAACGTGATGAATTCCATTTAAAAATGAAACCCAAAACACACTTGTAGGACCGACCCACAGAGGAAGCCGAAGAAGCAAGGGCTTCCGACCTTCATAAATATATATTAGGTTCGGCCATCAATGTACAAAGGTATCAGTTAGCTTAGTGGTATAAATGTTGGTGTTTATATCTCAATAACCCGGGTTCGAGCCATGAGCTTGACACTTTTTTACACTTTTTAAAAGTGGGGCCCACAAAACGATGACGTGGCGCGTTGAGGAGTGAGAAAAACTGATCTATTATAATATAGATTCGTTTTTGGGAAATAAAACTTTACTAATTTATGATTAATTACTAATTAGTAATTTCCAGTATAATAAACTTTTTAATCGGGCATGTGTAACGAAGCCGACGTATCTGGGCTTCTATGAGGCCTGTTTGATCCTTATATGAAGTTAAAAAGGCTTTGGAAACCCAAATGTCTAAATCAGAAAAGGTCAATACCAAAGCACAAAGGTTTTTTTTTTTTGCACAAAGGTTATCTTCATTCTTCAAACTTTAACACATAATCTAATCATATTATATAGTTTATTATGTCCTTTGATTATCATTATTTTAAACACACTGTTATTTAATTTTTATTAATGGAATCGTATTTTTGAAGGTCAATTCTTGTTTGTTTTTATTATTGAAGCTTCCATTGGCATTCAACAAAGCTCTCTCTCACCCACTTTCACAACAACAAACATCATTCATCATCGCCCATCATCTCCAGTGTCTCCCACTTTTTTGAATTTCCTGGGAAATTGCGAAATAATAAAAATTAATTAATGAGTATCAGTATTTAATTAATATTGAATTTTTTAAATCTTTCTTATTGGTTCTCTCTTTCGTCGGTTATCTGTTTTCATCGCTCTCTCTTTACGCTTAGCCCCGATCAAAAGATTGAATTGGATTTGGGGGTAATTGATTCTTCTCTCCGTCCAGCTCAATTCTCGATCATAAAGGTTTGCTCTTTCTTCTCAATTTTGCGATCATTTCAATATTAGTGGAAATGGGTTGTGATAATTCGATTCCGATCGTTTCTGATCTCAATTCTCTGGTCAAATTTCGCTGATTTTTGTACTTGATTCACTCTGTTGTCTCAGTGCAATCGAAATGGGTTTTCACTCTTATCTCAATTGGGCTTATTGTAGCAAAGTTTTTATTTTTCACTTTTGGAGATTTACCCAAAATAGGGTTTTATCAGTTCATGTGCTTGCATTTCACTTTAAGTTAGTTCTGTGAGTGTTTGAAGTTCAGATCCAAACTCTCAGACAAAAGTTTTATTGAGATGGGTTTAGTTAAATGTGCTTGATCACATCATAAGGGAATCAAACCCCATTTTATCATTGTAGGCAACTTGGAGATATGAAGCAGACTGTTCACCATATGGTTTGGTGAACGAGACTTCTTTAGATAGAAGCTTTCAATCTTTGAGGAAAATAGAGAGGAGGAGGAGGAGAAGATGGGATGTGTTACTTCTTGCTTTCGAGTCCAAGACATTGATGAGTACATGAATCCAAATAGCTCTGTATATAGGAACTGTCCCTGCATAAGATGCCTTGCTCGTAACTTCCTTAACCTGGTACGTTCTCACTCGCATTGCTTTTTTATCAGCTCATAGCTTTCATATGTTTACTCTCACGAGTTTATCCCATATTGAATACTTTCAGTATAGCTCGGTGTTCGGAAGAGGAGAAATACGCGCTCTGCCATCTTCCGTTCAAGCGACCACTCCATCGATAACTTCCTCTTCTTCACACGATAACTTTCTTTCCGAAGCTTTCCGTTCTACTCCGAGGCCTCTGCCTTACGATGCTGATCCTAGACACTTCCGTTCACTCGTCTCACGGCGTGAGAAGGGTTCAAGTCACTCCCATGAGGAAGCTGAGCCTCTAAGGAGCGATAGCGATGCGGATTCTGAATCTTTCGGATGCAAATGGGCGAATAACAAATCAGTTGTCTCTGAGAAAGATCCCAAAGAAGAGTACTCTAGTAAATCCAGTCTTAGGATTATGAAATCAAAGTCGGCGTCTGGAAACATATGGGATTTTCCTTTGTCTGAAGATGAAGATGCATGTCCAACTTGTCTTGAAGGTTATATATAATCCTAATCCTATTATTTTTCTTTCGTTGTTCCTTCAGGCTTCAACGTTCATCGGTCTTGTTTGGCTTTTTTGGCAGAATATACATCAGAGAACCCAAAGATTGTAACAAAATGCTCTCACCATTTCCACCTTGGTTGCATTTATGAATGGATGGAGAGAAGTGAGAACTGTCCTGTCTGCGGAAAGGTATCTTCTTTCTCTTTCTCTGTTCATTCTCAGAACATATATGCTTTTGGTTTTATCTGTCTGTGTGATAGATACAGTCAGACAGAGAAGTCTCCTTATAAAGAGGTCCCATTTTGTTTTCCAATGTCCTTGCGTGCAGGTGATGGAATTCAATGAGACACCGTGAACATCGATCATCTATCTGTGTGTCCTGTATCTGAACTGAAACCGCGGAAGATGGCAAGGCAATTGCAGAGGGGATGTTCTGTAAATTTGGCTTGTTGGTTTTTGTGAATATTGTCATTTTACAATGTTAAATATATGAAGCAGGAAGGGTGAAAATGTACCTCTGCAACATTTTAAGCTTTATGATAACTCCATGAAACATGGCCACAAAAAAAAAAAATGCAAAACAAGAAGCAATGTTTCCTTTTTTTAAAGTGATTCTTCTGATTAACTGCCTCTGTTTGTATTCTTGAATCGTCGAAACTCGTACATCATTGTTGGTATATAAATTATTTTCCCCGTTTTAATGTGTTGAATCTAAAGAGTACAAAGGACTGTCTTATGAACTGGGAAAAAGAGACAACAATTGAAAGTGCACTGACTTTTGATTAAATGTTTCATAAAATGAAGGACTTAAGGTGCTAATATACAGAAACTTCTCATAACTTTCTCGGAGACAGTGAACCTCCGTTTTATTACACGCATTAGGCATCGTTGCCCAAACCGAACACACAGAAAGGTCCAGAAACTTCGATTCTTTGTCAAAGTTTCAACATTGATCTGTAGAGGTATGCTCTCTCTTCTGTTAATTAGTTTCCTTTAGAATTTTGTTGTGAATCGAGTTCTCATTTGCGTGTTGTGTCATCTTACTGGTGAAAGTTCCTTCCTTTTTTTTTAAATTCATGATTAGCTCTAAAGTGGGTCTTGCTTGATTCGTGATCGCTTCTGCCTAGAATGATACACGAGTTTTCTCATCTCTGTTGCCGTGATTTGCCTAAACCCTTTTCTTTCTCTCTTTTGGGAAGTCAGTCTCTAGTCTTAGTCTAGTCGCTGGAAACTCCACTCTCGACTTCTTATTTAAAGCGTAGTGGTAAAAAAAATATTATTTTTTCTTGGCTTTCATTTGCCTGTTCGTTCTCAAGAAGCCTATTACTAAACCACTAACATGATTGATGGAAACCAAGTCTGTCTTTCCTCACCTGTGATAAATTTTGCAGCATTCTCGGCTCTTTTAGCCAAGTTGGTTGCTGCAGACGATATCAATCTTATTGTTTCTCTCTTCTTTTTTTCTTGGCTTCATTTTGTAGGGGAAGGAATGGACAGGATAAGCAGTTTACCAGATGGTGTTATTCACCACATCTTGTCTTTCTTACCGCTAAAGAAGTCGGCTCAAACTTCAGTTCTCTCAAAGAGATGGCGCCTTCTCTTTGCCTTCTCCCCAACTCTTGATTTGTTACCGTACGAAAATGATATGCGGCGGCCAAGATTCTTGAAATTTGTAGAAAGAGTCTTGTATGTCTCAGGAAACTCCTCCATAAATAAATTCACCCTGAGGTGTAGAAAGGGTTCTCGCACCAAGCATTGTATACGTCATGTGCTGAATCGTGGTGGTGTCTTGGATCTTGATCTATGTCTCTACATAGATGATGATGATGCTGATCTTCCTCGTGAGGTTTTCACTTGCAAGACACTTGTGGAGCTGAAACTAACTGGGTTCTGTATCGAGGAGCTTCCTGAGGATGCGTTTCTCCCTGCTCTTAAGAAGCTTTTCCTGAACTCAGTTCAGTTCGATAGTCTTCCTCCTCATGTTTGTGCCTTTGGAAAGCTTCTTTCAGCTTGCCCCGTTCTGGAGGAGTTGGTTTTAGATGATTTGAGGTGGGATCTATGGAAATGGTCTCGCTCGCTCTCCAGCCCTAGCCTTCGGAAACTTACTGAACTGAATTCTCAACAGTTAATTTGCTTCTGTCATGGGATTGTTCTCTTAGTCTTAGTTGACGTCTTTAACTGACCAACAGATCTCTAATTTGAAATGATAAGAGAATCTGCTCTCATCTCATATACTTTGGTTCGGTTTAACCGTGTAGTGTTTCTTGAATTTTTATCCATAACTGATTCTTTAGTATGGTCTGATTCTTACCTGCTGCTACTAAGGATCACTAAAAGGTCCTTCAGATTCAAGGAATACATATAACCCCAACGACAAGAACGCCATGACTCGAGTGGTTAAAGTTCTTAAAATATAAAACCTCAGATACTCAGATATTAAGTAGCACAAAGCTCAATTTTCTCAGAGAAAGAAGGTGTGTGATAAATAGAGCAAGTGAAACACATGTTCCTTTGTATGGCAGGTGATGGAATTCAACGAGACACCATGATCATCGATCACCAATCATCAACCATCTATCATTTGATCTCTGTCCTGTGTCTGAACTGAAACCGGGGAAGATTACAAGGCAATGCAGAAAGGGATGTTTTTGTAAATTTTGCTTGTTGGTTTTGTGAATATTGTCGTTTTATCAATGGTAAATACACGAAAGCAGGAAGGGAGATAAATGTACCTCTACAAACATTGTAAGCTTTATGATAACTCAGGGGAAAATATGCAAACACAAGAAACAAGGTTCCATTTTATTCTTCCCATTAACTGCCTCTGTTGTATTCTCGAAACCTGCATCATTGTTGGTATATAAATTACTTTCCCTTTCTATGTGCTCAATTCAAAGACTGCAAATTACTGATACACAGTCTTATGAAAAGGGGGGAAATAGATAATAACATTTAAAAGTTAAGGGACTTTTGTGTAAATAATTTGTAAAATAAAGGACTTAAGGTGCTAATATACGGAAAAATTCTCAGAACTTTTTACCCAGAGGACTCGGAGACAATTAACGAACGACCCTCATTGGTTCTTCTCTCCTTCCCTCCGTTTTATTACACACATTAGGCATCATCCCCCCCAAACCGAACACACAAAAACGTCCAGAAACTTCGATTCTTTGTCAAAGTTCCAACATTTCATCTTAGAGGTATGCTCTCTTCTGTTAATTAGTTTCCTTTGAATTTTTTTGTGAATCGAGTTCTCCTTTGCGTGTTGTGGTGAAAGTTCCTTTCTTTCTTTTTAAATTCATGATTGGGTCTTCCTAAACTTACTCATTTCTATATTATCAGAGTTTAGTTCGTTTATTAATGCATATTAAACCGCATAAATTTCGAGACTTTTTGGAATAATTTATGCAATTTTGTTACAGGATTCTTTGTCTCAAAAATGGATATTGGAGAAATCATTGGCGAAGTTGCTGCTCCTGTGAGTATCCCAACAAAGAGCGCCATATACGTTTGGGGATACAACCAAAGCGGGCAAACCGGTAGGAAAGGGCAAGAGAGTCTTTTGCGTATCCCAAAACAGCTTCCTCCTGAGCTTTTTGGTTGCCCTGCTGCTGGTGCCAATTCACGGTGGCTAGATATCTCCTGTGGTCGGGAACATACAGCCGCTGTTGCATCAGATGGATCTCTCTTCACTTGGGGTATAGCTCTCAGTTTCCATAAACGCACATTGCTGTTTTTATTTGATACCAAGTTATTTCCTTTCTGTAGTCTTTGGATCTTGTGGTTGAATCTTAGGCAATGTGTACTTTCCTTAAGTCGGTGTGGTTCTTACATTTTGATGTCTAATGGTTTCAGGGGCTAATGAATATGGTCAGCTTGGGGATGGAACCGAGGTTGGGAGGAAGCATCCAAAGAAAGTGAAGCAGCTGCAGTCAGAGTTTGTGAAATTTGTGTCTTGTGGAGCTTTCTGCACTGCTGCTATTGCGGAGCCTCGTGAAAATGACGGTACTCTTTCAAAGAGTAGACTCTGGGTTTGGGGACAAAACCAGGTAATATAACAAAAGGTTTATTCCCATTTAATGTGTCTGAAACCAAAGTTGTGCCATTCTCTAAATAAATTTCTCAAAACTTTTCATGATAGGGGTCAAATTTGCCACGATTATTCCCAGGGGCATTCCCTGCTAACACGGTATGTACTCTCAACTCTCTCTCCTTGTGGAAAAAAACAAGGATTAATAAGGCATTGGTGCATGAACGTGTTTCAGGCAATTCGCCAAGTTTCATGTGGGACAGCTCATGTTGTGGCCTTATCAGAAGATGGCTTTCTTCAAGCTTGGGGTAAAGAAAGCTTTGAAACATTGTTATATGGTTAAACTTGTTTGTGGTATAATTATGGTATTTAACTTGTTTGTGGTATCATTATGGTATTTATGATTTTAATTTTTTTGTGTTTTGTGAAAATAAGGCTATAATGAACAAGGCCAACTTGGTAGAGGAGTCACTTGTGAAGGACTACAAGCACCTCGTGTGATAACTGCTTATGCGAAGTTCCTTGACGAAGCACCCGAGCTTGTGAAGATTACGCAAGTCTCATGTGGAGAATACCATACTGCTGCTGTATCAGAAACGGGCGAGGTGTAAGTTTTCTAAAAGACCTTTTCTCTTTGAAAACTTTGTGGTTATTCACATACCAATTCTCTGCAAGGGTCCTGGGAAAGGAGATATCTATCTCATCACCATCCTACCAGATGGGGAATGCTTGAGGAAGCAAATGCAAGTTCTCCCTCCCTTTTGATTAATTATCTTTCAGCTAATCTTACTCACTTATCTCTCTCGTTGCAGTTACACTTGGGGACTAGGAAGCATGGGCCAACTCGGCCATGTTTCTCTCCAATCCGGGGATAAAGAGTTGATACCAAGGCGAGTCGCTGGTCTCGATGGTGTGTCCATGAAGGAAGTCGCTTGTGGCGGTGTACACACTTGTGCTTTATCTCTGGAAGGAGCGCTTTACGCTTGGGGCGGTGGCCAAGCGGGACAGCTAGGTCTTGGTCCTCAGTCTGGTTTCTTGTTTTCTGTCTCTAATGGAAGCGAAATGCTTCTGCGGAACGTCCCGGTTCTAGTCATCCCGACCGATGTCAGGCTTGTTGCTTGTGGACATTCACACACTCTGGTTTATATGAGAGAGGGACGGATCTGTGGTTGGGGATACAATAGCTATGGTCAAGCGGCTAATGAGAAATCATCGTATGCTTGGTACCCTTCGCCTGTAGACTGGTATGAGCTCAAAGAAGTTTGTTTGTCATGCAGACATTGTGGTATTTTTCGGTTAGATTAAGGGGAAACTCTGGTGCTGTTTTCAGGTGTGTGGGACAAGTGAGGAAGCTAGCAGCAGGAGGTGGTCACTCAGCTGTTTTAACCGATGCATTCTCGTTGAAGGAGCTATGTGAGTTTCAGTTAGCAGATAGTGTGAACCTCTCGAATGCTTCAGAGATTCAAGATGTTGCATTCAGGATGGGTTCCGAAGCTTTAGCCCGCCTCTGTGAAAGACTCAGGTGATAATGTTTTTCTCCAAACTTCTCTGTTACGTGTAGTAAACTTGGTATAACTTGGGAAGAATCCAAGTCAAGCAAAGCTAATTACATTGTGAATTGTTGTGTTTCAGGGAGCAGTTTCTTGATAAAGACTATCCTGATGGGGAAGAAGTATATTGAAAAAGCACAAACCCCAAATTCTAGAACAGTTTAGTACTGTTGGAAGTGATTGATTATATGCTATTTATCATGTTATCATCGAACAATTGAAAATATGTAGTAAACTAGAAAGTCCATTCTTCAGCAGGACTCTCTGTATCATTTTACTTTTCAGGACATAGTACTTTATTATTATCTGTGCTGTCTGAGCAAGATCCAGATACTGTAATGATCTATTATGTACATTTAAGACTTGGAAATAAAAGCTGGATCTTGGTGGCATTGTGAAGTGTTGAAATCTAATTGTTAATTTGAAGTTCATTTGCCTCTCTAGCAAGCAGTCTCTGCAGTTACTTTTAGCATCTAACAGCGTTTTGTATTATACAAAGACATGATAACGTGGTTAACGTTAACATTTCACACATTACAATCCGTTTATATATAAGCAAGGTTTCAAAAGGCACAAACATCTCCTGCAACGGAAGAAGAGAGATGTTGAAGGCTATCACAGCTATGTATAGCCACTTATGTCTACAAATAAAAAGTCTTTTCCAGCATACATAAACACAATTCATTACATTCCATACTTATTCATATAATAATCTATCTCATTTTCATCATCAAGAACCCACCCCTTGAACGCCTAAAGATCCATCTGATTCTCATCATCAAATCAGAGGCATCAACTCACAGCATCCAGCCAGGGATGTAGCCGTTTCCTGGTTGGTTCTGACCTTGAGTTGTTACAGCCATTTGCTCTGAACACACTGGATGGCTGTACCTGTTTTTATCACCACAACAACATAGTTTAACAATCTACAACAGAAATTAATTTTTTTACAGAATCTGAAACTCAAGGCCTATAGTTTTTAAAAAACGTGTTTCCATGTAATTGATTTTCCTTCTTTAGACATCAAACAAAGCGTTTTAAAAACCAAATCTACAGTGTTAGGCTATATCAAACGTTTAATGGTTTACCACCCAAAAGTTGATGTGTTAAAAATCAAGAGAAGTTGTTTGGTTTTACCCAATTTGCAAAGTGGGATCACATTCAAGAGACTGGAATAGTCCCTGAGATTGAGCCTGATGATGTCCATAGGCAACATTTTGCTGATCACCACCTTCCCATGCCCCTCCTATTTGGTGACTCCTCACGCCGATCATATCTTCCAGCTAAATACAGAACAACAGATCTTCAGACTCGCATATAAATGTGGATGTATATGTATGTAGTTTTGAGATTCTATTAGAAACTAGGGAGAGGTAGAAAGAAGCAATGTGTACGTACCTTAATTGACAAAGCTCTATTGGCTTCAAGCAACATATGCTCTTTGCCTTGGAGGTCAGTGAGCTGGTCAAGCATATACTGCGTCTACACGAAACAAGCATTTTCAGACATTAATCTCACGCAACTAAACCAATGCAAGTGTGTTCTGTAGATATACAGCGGAATAACTAATTAAATCACCTTGATGCAGCGAACTTGCTTAAGAGAGCCGTCTAGTCGACGCTCAAGCTGCTCTAGCTCCTTTGAGTTCAAAGGTCCAAGGTCCTCTCCAAGTAGATTTCTGCAGCAAACGTACACTTACATCAATTCAAACACATAACATATATAGATATGCTGTTTATTATGTGGGCATACATATACATACCTCTGCTGAAGTTGCAGATTTTCATATCTACCTTTCAGCTTCAAATACTCTCTGTAGCTATTCTGAAAAAAATGCCAAGCAAAGAGACGCGTTAGTGTTGGACTCTAGCTAAAAAAATAAATTTTTATTCCAGTCTGTGAATCTTTAGTTCTGAAGCTCTCTAGCTTTGGTGTTAGTTATTATATCAAATAAAATTAGTTAATTTAAGTGATGGTAGAGATTTAAACCTCGAGTTCTTTGGCAGGTTTGTTGTTGACTTCAACTGAACCATAGCTACACTTCTGGTATCTGTCCAGTGTCTTGAGCATGCTGAAAGATCAAACCATTAAAAATTTAGAAGAACAACAAACTATTAATTATTAATTTAGTGGCTGAAATAAGAATCTAGCAAATATTTTAAAAATTGTTAAGAAGAAGATCTTTTGGCATAATTGAAAAGAGATGTAATTAAATTCCTTTGGTGCTTAAATATCTGCATGAAGTTGAGTAAGACTGGTTAATGCATGGATCCACAAATTATTCTACGTTGGATCCTTTATATTTTTATTGAAATCCGTGAATCTTTAACTACTTTAACAAATCTCTAATCGAACATATATATCTGTGTAGATACAATGATATCAGTATATCATTAAGACACTTCTGTAACCTATAGATCTCAAATCTACTAAAAAAATGACATGATTAGAGATCAGATCTCAAAATTTAATCATTCAAAACTCAATTAACCAAAACCTTAGACATCAGATTTAAAAACTGAAACTCAAATTTGTCAAAAGTAATTAAGAACAACACAACCAAGAAAGATAAAAGTCAACACAAGATTTAAAAAAAAACGAAAGATATATATATACATAGATCTAACCATTTTTAACATGTAAGAGGTAGAAGAGAGTATATAAGTAAGTACTTGGAGGTGCTGCAGAACTCATAGAGCTTGCCACGGTTGGAGAAGACGATGAGAGAAACCTCAGCATCGCAGAGAACAGAAAGCTCATAAGCTTTTTTCAGCAAACCGTTCCTGCGCTTAGCAAACGTGACTTGTCTGTTAATCTTGTTCTCAATCCTCTTTAGCTCCACTCTTCCCCTTCCCATTTTGATATGTAACCTTATTAGGGTATGTAAATGTTTATCTATATTCAGACACACACACACAAACACGAGTTGGGTTTTACTTTTTTGGATGAAAGACCTTTTTCTTTTGGAGAATAAAATCAAACCCTAGTTTCCTCAAGAACAAGAAGAAGAAAGTAAAAGAGGGAACTTTTGCTTTCTGGTTTGGTTATGATTTGATTGTACAGAAGGGTTCTTGTTTCTTCTTTAGATCATTTTGAAAGGGTTTGTGTGTGTTTGATGAGATTGTGAATCTGAAGGAAGCTTCTGTAAATCTATAAAAGCTATAAAGATAAGATATTTGTGAGGGTGAGAGAACATTAGGGTTTGGTGATGTATCTGGTGTGTCTCTCTCTCTACTTCTTTACTCTTTCTCTGTCCTCCCTCTTTCACAAAAAGTTAAGAAAATCTCACACTCTCTTTTCTACCCGCGTGTCACAGAGACGCCATTGTTTGTAATGAGTTGCTACTAATTAAGAGAAATGAAGTTTATAATTCATGTCTATTACATAGATAATTAGATATTGTGTTTCCACTCCTTTTATGTTTACATACATTGCCTAACTCCATAGAAAATTTTGAAACATCGATATAGCATAACTCTACTACTGCATATAAAATTTTGATTTAACAAAATGTTTTATGTATGTACCTTTCTTCTTATTTGGCTCAAGATAACGTAGTTATCCAATTTGTCACGAGAACTATCGTTCGTTACAATAGGCACGTGTGTATGTAGTTATGGGTACTTTGGTATATGCATTCCAATGAAATAGTATTATAAAGGTGTCTAAGTGGTGAGGCGCGTGGAGTGGGATTAACATTTGGCTTCTACAGTAATAATATGAAAGTAGCTATATCATTTTCTACTTCACAAGTTGCAGAAAAAAACTCTCATACCTTAATATGGACATTGTATGTGTCGCATGTCTATTGGTAAGTTCCTCTGGTATTTATTGCTTTAAAATCTTTAATAGATTCATTGATCCTCTTAAATATAACAATCACTCACTTTATATTTGAATAGAGTGTTAAAATTGGATAAGATGGAAATACAATCATAAACCATGCTTGTACAAATTTGAATTGAATGTTAAAATAAATCTCCCACAAATTTAAAGCATGTCTTCACTATTAAATCACAAATCTTCTTGTTTGCAAAATAGGTTTAGCATGTTTCAAGTTTTGAAGATATAATTGAAATAATTCTACGTAGATGTCATTTAATCACTTACACGATTTTTTTGGTATGTTTCAACGGTCATATACGACCACTATTATCATCTCCAAAAACTAAACATGCTCAAGGTGTTAGTAGCAAAATCACTCCATAGGTGATCGATCTGATTTGGTTTACTCGGTTTTTAAAGATGACAATCGGATCGAAATTGAATTTTAATTAATGACCCAAGTAAATTTTTTTTTTTGTAAAAGTAAAGGGTTAAACCCGGGTCTATTAAAGACACAGACCTAACCCCCGAGTGGGAGGTGCAGCCCACGGATAGACCCTCTCCCGGGTATTCAAATGGGCTGAAATGCAATAGCCCATATCCGTGTAGGTGACCAGGAAAATGTGACTTAGTTTCGCATAGCAGGTGGATCGAACTTGAAATGTGGTGACATCCCAAGCCCTTCCCCTTACCACTTGACCACAAGCTCCCAGTCGAATGACCCAATTAAATTTCAGTTAGTAACTATGATATGAATATTCATGTTGTATATATAATGTAATATGATGTTACTTTTTCAATAATCATGATGATTTAATTACTTTAGAATTAGTGGAAATTTGGTATGTGAAAAGAATAATATTTTTGATTTTTTTAACAATATTGTTGACTTATATAATACGATCCAACAGAGAAGATCTACGACCACCGACTAGAGCTGAAAATTTTAGTTTTTATCCGCGGATCCCGTTCCGTTTAACCCGCTGCGGGGTGGATGTGGGTCGGTCATTTCGAAAAATTCAACATGCAGGTGCGGGTCGAGTCGATTCTACCCAGAGCGAGTGCGGATCGGTCGATTTTGAATCGCGGATACCCGCTAACCCGAAAAAAAAAAAATATTTTCGTAAAAAATATATAAAATACTATAAATTTAGAAAATAGTATATAATTTAATTATTTTATTAGAAAAATAAGTATTATATAATTAAAATAATTATTTTATTAAAATTTATATTATCTGCGGGTCCCGCGGGTTATCCGCAAACTTGAACGGAGCGGGTGCGGGTATGTAAATCTTTCTTTGCGAGCCATGCGGTCGAAGTTTTGAGTGAAAAAAATGAGTCGATCCGCGGGTTGGCGGAGCGGGCGGGGCGGGTTGACCCGCAACCCGCAGACCCAGCTCCACCACCAACCCACCTCTTCTCACCTAACGCAGAGTGGCCAACTTTGACAAATACTTTTATTTCCAATTGGTGCGAATCAGACCCGTTCATTTGCTATATATCTCTGTTGCTCCCAAAATCACCACTCCGAAATTCTTACGCGTTTCAGATCTCTCCTGGTAAAAACTCAAATCAATTTCGGGAGAAAGCAGGTTTGTTCGTAGATTGATAGGTTGGTTATGTAGTAATCTGCGTAGTCGTAAATTTTGTATTCTAGATCTGTAACACTCTTCTTCTTGTTGATTGATCCTTAGTTTTTTAGTTGCATGTATCAGTTATGTGTTAGATATTTTTGATCCCTGGTTGAATCGATTGGTTTAATTGTTACTAGTTTGCATCTTGATCTCATCAATTATCTATTAAGGTGCCTTCTTTGTTCTAGATTTGAGATCTGTGAGTTTCTTTTATAACAGCAGGGAGAAGAAGAAGAAGACAAATACAATGGCTGTTCAACCAACAAGAATAGGTCTAGCTGGACTAGCCGTGATGGGACAGAACTTAGCTCTCAACATTGCTTCCAAAGGCTTCCCAATCTCAGTCTACAACAGAACAACTTCCAAAGTCGACGAAACCGTCGAACGAGCCAAGAAAGAAGGAAACCTCCCCGTCTACGGCTTCCACGACCCTGAGTCCTTCGTCAACTCCATTCAAAAACCACGTGTCATAATCATGCTCGTCAAAGCCGGTGCCCCCGTCGACCAGACCATCAAGACCCTCTCTGCTTATTTGGAAAAAGGTGATTGCATTGTGGACGGTGGTAACGAATGGTATGAGAACACCGAGAGGAGAGAAAAAGCCGTGTCTGAGAACGGTTTCCTCTACCTAGGAATGGGAGTCTCCGGCGGCGAAGAAGGCGCTCGTAACGGCCCGTCTCTGATGCCTGGAGGGTCCTTTGACGCTTACAAGAACATCGAAGACATTCTCCTCAAGGTTGCGGCTCAGGTCAGAGACAGTGGTCCTTGTGTGACTTACATTGGTAAAGGCGGGTCTGGGAACTTTGTTAAAATGGTCCACAACGGGATCGAGTACGGTGACATGCAGCTGATTGCTGAAGCCTATGACGTTTTGAAATCCGTTGGTAAGCTATCTAACGAGGAGCTTCACGGAGTCTTCACCGAGTGGAACAAAGGTGAGCTCGAGAGTTTCTTGGTGGAGATCACAGCGGATATCTTCGCCATCAAGGATGATAAGGGAGATGGGCATTTGGTTGACAAGGTATTAATTACAATGATCACTAGTGTTAACAAACTATTAAACCAATAACACAATATTAAACCGACTAAACTATTTTTTACATAAAGGTTTTGGACAAAACGGGAATGAAAGGTACCGGGAAATGGACTGTGCAGCAAGCAGCTGAGCTCTCTGTTCCTTCTCCCACCATTGAATCCTCTCTCGACGCGAGGTTCCTCAGCGGGCTAAAAGATGAGCGTGTGCAAGCCGCTAAGGTCTTTAAAGAAGGTGGGTTCGGAGATGTCTTAACCGACCAAACCGTTGACAAGAAGCAGCTCATCGACGACGTGAGGAAGGCTCTCTACGCGTCGAAAATCTGCAGCTACGCGCAAGGGATGAACCTAATCCGCGCCAAGAGCATGGAAAAGGGCTGGGGCCTTAAGCTAGGCGAGCTGGCGAGGATCTGGAAAGGAGGGTGCATCATCAGAGCAATCTTCTTGGACAGGATCAAGCAAGCTTACGACAGGAACGCAGAGCTGGCTAACCTCTTGGTGGATCCCGAGTTTGCGAAAGAGATCATCGAGAGGCAGTCGGCTTGGAGAAGAGTGGTCTGCTTGAGTATCAACTCGGGTATTAGCACTCCCGGTATGTCTGCGAGTCTGGCGTACTTTGATTCTTACAGGAGAGAGAGGCTGCCGGCGAACCTTGTGCAAGCTCAGAGAGATTACTTTGGTGCTCATACTTATGAGAGGACTGATGTTGAAGGCTCTTTCCACACCGAGTGGTTCAAGATCGCAAGACAATCCAAATCCAACATGTGATGATGATGTTTCACTCTCTGTTTCTCTCCTTCAATAATATTTTTCACACTGAATGTGTTGTTTCCTCGATGTGTGAAATACCTTACGTTATGATTTGTAAGTTTTTAATTATTTTGGTTCAAATTGTTACTTTTCTTTTAATTGGGTCGTTTCTCAAATTTTTAAATACTGTGTGGTCTATTTATCAAAAGGCCATCTACTTTTGTCGACATAGAATCGAACAGGAACTGAACCAAAAAACTCGAACTCAAAATCGAATTGAAATTTATAAATAACCGAACGGTTCCTATGATCACCGAAAAACCGAAACCAAACTGATAATTGAATGGGTACCCGAATATCCGAAATACAGTTTATATACAAAAAAATATTAGTTATATTTTATTTTAATGATTCTAAAAATATTATTTATACACCAAACTACCCGGAAAACTCGGATTACCTTTATCAAAATTATTTGAATTATTCTTAAGAATTGGATTACCCCGAATAATTTTCATTTAAAATATTAAGTTTTATCCGAATTACCCATTTTTAATCTAAAAACTAAAATTTATGTTTTTTCATTTGAATTATCCAGAATTAACCAAAAAATTGGAATCGAACCGGAGCCGAATTTAAACTTAAAATTTATCGGATAGTAGCCGGTTCTTATATAAACTAAAAACTGAAATAATTAAACCGAAATCGAACCAAATTTCATAAATAACCGAAGGTAAATACCGAATGAACCACTGAAAACCGAATCCTAGCCCAGTGATATACCATTCGCGAGTTTCTCGGGAAACAGTAAAGCCTATTGGGCTATTACGAAAACAGCCCACTGGGCTGGAGAGTGGTTTAAATATTTCAGCATTTCGTATCCCCTCGATCGTTGACAAATTCGAATTTTCAAATTCAGTTTGAATCTTCACAGAGAAGATGGTTCCGCCATTGTTGAAGCTCGCGTTCGTCCAGGGACCAAGAGACGGCGAATCTCTAGAGTACAAGCCCGGATCCACTATCCGGATCGGCCGAATCGTTCGCGGTAACGAAATCGCCGTTAAAGACGCCGGAGTCTCCACGAAACACCTCAGAATCTTCTCCGATTCCGAGAACTGGATAGTCCACGAACTTGGATCCTCCAACGGCACAATACTGAACTCGGAACCTCTCGATTCCGATACTCCCGTTGCTCTCCGCCATGGAGACGTGATCAAGCTAGGTGAGTGTACTTCCATTGTAGTGAACTTTGAGACTGATGCTCAGGTGGTGAAGGAGGAGGAGCATAAGATTCCTCCGAGGCCGAGAAGGAGTAACAGGCGTCTTGCGGATTCGGATCCGGTTCCTATCGAGTCGGTTGAGGAGAAACCGACGCGCAGGGTTGGTAGGCCTCGGAAGAACGAAAAGAAAGTGGCGGTTATGAAGGAGGAGGAGGAGGAGGAGGAAGCTGTTGCGGTGGAGAAGAAGGGAACCTCTAGGGCTCGGAGAGGTAAGAGGAACACTGAGGCTGTTTTGGATTCAATCAAATTGGAGATTGAGGATATTCCAAAGGTAGTGGAAGTCTCAGAGATGAAGAGAGGCACAAGGAGCAGGCAGATTGGAAACGAACGTTTGGGGTTGGAAGAGAATGTGAAATATGAGGATAGTGTTATAGAGGAGAAGAGACCTTCAAGGGCTACGAGAAGCAAGAAGGAAGCGATTGGTGGAGATTCTTTTCAGGAGCTGGAGATGGTTCTGAACCAAGCTCGGAAAAGCCGTGCAAAGAAGAAGAAAACGGAGCAGAAGCCGTCAGAGAGCGTTGTAGAAGAGATGGAAGCTATCAATGAGGATGTTGAAGAAGATGAGAGGGTAGATCAGGTGGAGATTAAGCCGAGAAAGAGCAAAGTAGTAGGAGAAGAGGACATCAACTGTAGTGTTGGAGAATTTGGAGAGGCAGAGAACTTACAAGATGCAATTGACAAGGAAAGAGACTGTAAGAGAGATGAGGCTGTAACTGAGACATCAGAAGAGAAGGCTGAGGAGGGATCCAGGAATGAAAAGAAGGTAGAGAAGGTAGATTTAGAGAATATGACACTAGGAGACTGGTTTGAATACATGAAAGTATACCTGAGGAAACAGATAGTGGAGAAGTTGATAGAGGATATGAGAAGTAAATCTTTTAAGAGTTCGCCACCATATTGCAGAGCAGAAGCAAGCAAAGGAAGAAGGCAGTGTGAATTAATCTGTACATGGTTGAATATATGATATTCTGATCATCCGAGTAGGAAACTTGCTTCAGTTTTGACTCTTTTGGATCCATATTGTTTTGTTGTCCAGAGTTAAAAGATGTAGCTTAGGAAAAGAGAGGCTATAATTCAAATCATATTTACATGTGCAAGTTTTTTTACATATACTTTTAGTCAAATAAATAAACAAATTGAAGAAGAAGAAGACAAAACAAAACAGAACAAGAAGTTTCAACAAACATATCGAACATTAGTCTTCATGTTCAGAAAGGGCTGACCTTACCAGCCAGTTTAAGCAAAATCTCAGGCACAAGCCGTCTTCTCGGTGGTGCAACCGCATCTTTACTCAAACCGTCACTGTCATTGGCGTGTATCATGGAGACTATATGATCAAACAGCTCGTCTTTACCTCCTCTCAAAGGATCCTTTGCAATGAAAAAAAAACAAAGAAGTGATAATCCAATTACTTTGTTGTTATATGCATGTTTTTTTTACAAGTACACTGACCTATGTAGTATTTTTCTTACCTGAAGAAATAGATCAGTGTGAGTTTTACCATTGTAGATAATTAGGTCTGTTTTAACTTCAACACCTTGAAGAGCTTCAGCAAAAGTTTTGCTACAAAACGAATAAAAAAAACATTTTGTCTGTTTTCAGAAGGAAGTAGTAGCATATTGTCCAGATTCGTAAATGGGTGATCTAACCTTGCTTCACATGGGATGGAGTGTGATACAGGTAATGAGTAAGGGGGGCGTTAGGGACACGTGGAGGTCAAGGAAGGAGGGAGGAAGGTTGTTAGAGTTTGTTAGATCGTTTCCAGAATTACAAGAAGAGAGAAATTGATTCTTTTACACTTTTCTGAATAATCCTAAAGCTCATGAGAAACAAAGCTTTTATACTCACTCTGTTTCCTACTAGACACGCGTCCCTTTACCACTGGAGCCGTTAGTAACTCTCTAACAAACTCTAACAATCTTCCTCCCTCCTTCCTTGACCTCCACGTGTCCCTAACGCCTCCTTACTCATTACCTGTATCAGAGTAGTCTTCGGATCCATGAAAGAGCACAATATGAGTCAAGAGAGATGCAGCTTTTCTTACTCTCGGCTCTTTCAATCTGATGCCAGAAGAGTATTGTTCAAATGACTCTTCTCCCTCCATTATGCTGCAAAGTTGATCAACAAATGAACAACCATAAGTAATGTCTTACTTATAATTTAACCATATGGTGCCTAAGCAGGATATACCTAAGGAAAATAGAACGATACAGGCCTCGGTTATGGAAGTGTTCAACCATATTGAAGAGATTGTACCTGTTCCAAGTTTTTCAAATGGTGAAACAAATCTAAGCTTCATGGTAGTTAAGTAACGTTTAAGTCAAGTAATAATTTACTTACCCGCCAGATAAACCGAAGTAAGCTTTTATCTGAGAAGCACTCCATGAGATACGTTCTCCTCTTGATTCTTTAATGGCTTGTTCAATGAGAGCACAAGAAGAGATATGTGCACCAGCTGATTGTCCCATCAAATATATTCTTAAAAAAAAACAGACATGGTTTAATCACCAGAGCTTGTGAAATATATGGAGAAGCCAATATAACCAACAAGTACCTATTAGGATCGCCTCCAAATGCAGAGATGTTATTGCATACAAATGAGATTCCTTGAGAAACATCTCTTACCATGTCACTAATTGTTCCTTGAGGAAAGTTTCTGGACAAAAGATGTTTGGTTTATGTGTTGATAAAGTTATATTAGAACGGCTAAGGGATTATTTAATTTGCTTACCTGTAATCTAGACATGCAACAATGATATCCCTTTCTGCTAGCTGCAGTCCCAAGAGAGAGCCCCAAGCTTTGTACCTAAAGGATATGCAAGTATGAAACTACCAATTTCGACTTTATCTTTCAAAGAAAAATGATGTAGCTTCAGGGATCCTACTGTTCTATTAAAGTTAACCAAGAAGTAAATTTATGCATTTGCATACTAAAACGTATTTAAGTAGTACCCGATAATCCAAGCTCCACCAGTCACGAAAACCACAACAGGCTTAAGGCCGGCACTTGTTGGTGGTGGTATGTACAAATCCAGCCTGCCAAAAACAATCGAGATCATATCAATCATTTGTGATATGAAAGTGAAGGGAGCAGCAGGCCTAGATTATGCTGGTTACACAGGCTCAGTTACCTATTCCTAGGTTGATCACCATATACAATACTCCTCCTAACTTGGGGTGAGAAAAAATAATGATATGCAACTGCAGAAGCCAACAAAACAAGCTTGTTTATTAGTGTACAATGAATAAACAGCTTCTTGATAATAAATATTCATCAGCAAAGAGGATAAGATCACCTTGAAGAAAACCAGGCATAAGGAGGATTGCATAACAAGCAAGAGCAAGTAATCTTGTGATCCACCGATAACCTACCCTGAATCAAACTTTCAACCATTAAAACAGAACCTTTCTTACATCTCAAGATTACCATAAAACGGGATGTGGTAGCTCGTTTGGTAAGGGTCTTGGGGGCCAATTGTCAAGCTCCCGGGTTCGACGCCAGACGGAGGGGAACTGCCCATCCTGTCACCAAATGCGGTACTGGGTGTTGGGCCTTGTCCCCAGTCCAGGTAAAGCCCTCCCGGGTGAAGTGGACCACTGCCTAACCGGGCCCAGGGAATGACCCACGTAAGTGGGGAACCCTTGATTATCAAAAAAAAAAAAAAAAAAAAAATTACCATAAAACTCATTAATAAATTTAAAAAAATCTATGTGTATATATTAAAATTTTAAAAAATCTAAAGTATATATATGAATTTTAAATTTTAAAAACAATTTAAATGGATTATCCAATCTGCAAAGATATGTACTGAACCCAAACCAAAATATATAAATATCTAATGAAACTGAAATTTTTAATCACAAAAATCTGAAACTGGAATAGAACGTAGCGTATACCGAATGGGCACCCCTAAAGTTAACTTTGGAAGGAATCCAATATGGCATACCATTTTTTGTGTATCCCTTATTTTGCAGACCAGTTTATCAACAAAGCATATATATGCGATGTGTGGAAGATTGGATTAGGATTTGAAGTAGATGGACAAGAAGTCAATTAAGAGTTAGAGGTGATAACAAAGATGGGTGAGAGCCCAAAAGACGGTGGAGGATTTAAAAACGAGATATTAAGACTAAAGAGATTGTGATGAAAAAATGTTTTGAAAGATGAGAATCTAAACAAATTTGTCAACCGGATCAAATCATAAGTTGCTTAATAAAGTTTCAACAAGATCACGTCGTGTTTCAATTCTTTTTAAGAAAAATTACATTAAACATATGCTTTAGTTAGTTATTAGAACATTTATATTATAATAAATGCACTTTTGGTCTGACGTGTTTTAATTAATAAAAGAAAAATAATTAATAGATAGATCTAAAAAAAATGTTGGTTCATAAAAAAAAAACTAAAAACAATGAAAAGTGGTTGTTCCTTTATTTCATAAACACTCAAATTATAAGGGAATGATAATTAAGCGATACATTGTAGGTAGAACTTTATAGTTATTTAATTTAAAATTATAAAAGAAAATATAGGGTCTAAAGGAATGTTTTGTTTTGATAAGAGATATAGTTTTCAACAAGATCATTTTTTTAATTTTTTAGAAGTAAAATTTCACTCTCAGTACAGTAATTATTATTTTTTAAGTATAATGTTATATCAGTTCAGTAAATATTATTTTTTGGTCAATCAGTTCAGTAATTTTATGGTAAGATATATCAAGTAAATGTTGGGTCGAATCTGAATTTCATTAAAAAAAAATCCTGAAACTTTAGGGCCCAAGAGAAAACGGAGGCCCGGAAAAACTCGGGCTATGGGTAGGGATGTTAATATGAGCTTTTGCCAATAGGGTTAGCCCGGCCCGCATCTATTTTCTTAACCTAAAACCCGTTTTGTTTTGTGTGGGTTAAAATAGGGCCGGCTAAAATGAAATGTTTCTCATCCCATCACTTGAATTCGTTTCACGACAGATCCTTTAGGTTTCCTCCTTCATCTTCCTTCTTCAATTCCATCCATCACCCACTAGAACATCCGATCTGCTCCCCTCCCCACCTCCCTCCTGTTCGATTCTCACCATCCATATCTAGGGTTTCCGAGGAGCTCCCTCAAAGGATTTCCCTTTGGTCAGTTATTTCTCTTCATCGCCCCCGCGAGCTAGCAATCTCGTGCCGTATTGAATGCGACGAGTGACGGGTTTATAGAATTATTATCATCATCTGACTAAAAGTTGGGTCCTTTCGTTGATTGATTGATTGATTACTGGGAACACGTAATCGGGTTTCTCTTAACAATTTGATTGTCGAGCATTGTCTGTTTCTTCTATTTGGCCAAAAAAGAAAAAAAAAACATTGTGTTGTCTGACAATTGATTTTGGTATTATTTGTAATGGATTTTTCTTGAATTTGTTTGCTTTCTTTTATAAATTGGTAGTTCGACCTTCTAATTTACACTAAAGAACTGGTCAGTTTGATTACTGTTATCATATCAATTGTTCTTTAGAGTTAAGCTTGGTTTGAATTGATTCTTTGGGATTTGAGTTTCATTTTGTGAGCCTATGGGGTGGGGAATAAAAGAAAACGCCGACCCAAAAAGCATAGATAATCCCCAAATCGAAGATCGAACCCTAATTAGTCGATAATCTGGCTTTGAGTATTCCTCTTTTTGCGCTGCAATTTTATCTGATTTCTATGCTCTCGACGCAGGCAAACCGAAGTTTCAGATCGGTTGCGCCTCGCCGCAACTTCTCGTCATCCCCTCGTGGTAAGATTCTCTGATTTTGATTGGACATAGAGGGTTGGTGGTGGGTTTAGGTATGTTTGTATTGGGAATAATCAGTTTGTATTTGGAAACGGACAAGGAAAAGGAGCTGGGTGTACTACCTTCATAATTCGAGGTCTAGCAATGGGTGTCGGATATGTCATAGATATTAATGATTACGAACGAGTTTATTCTCTGAAATTGAAATTATTTCGGATATCTTCTTTTTCATTATGTCGGATATGAAAGCTTTGAGCCATATAGTTGTGACCAGCCTTTATGATTAGTCGTGCTACATCAAAACAAACAATACGACTGTTCGCAAATCACCATCGGAGGTTGCAGCAACACAGGGCGGTGAGTGACGATAATCAATCATCATCATCATTCTGCTTCTTTTGCATTTTTTTTCTTCTTCTCCCATGGTGGGTAAATCCGGATGATTTGAATAAACCATTTGATACCGGTCCAGCAGTGAACCGGGGTTTCGATTGAAAACCTAATAACCAAAATTATAATACGTGACCCAGACCAAGAAAGTAAACCCGACCCGAATAACCCCTTAATTAAAATTGCCGGCGAAACTCTCCTTCTAACCTCCAATCCAAGACGCTTGCTTACATGATTCACTGTTGTTGCTGATATCCAGAGTGAAATACGGTTCACGGGTCGATCCGGTTTATTCGAATTTGTCCATATACGTTATCAATTCTGTATCAAAGCTGGCAACACCATGAACAGGTTCGCACGAGTTCTCCCTTTCTCCATTTTTTTTTTTTTTTTTTTTTTTTGCTTTTGTGTCGGTGATCATGTTTCTGGTGTATGGACAGATTCAGCAATCTGTATAGAAATTTGGGTTTCTTGTTAGATTACTTTGTGTGTGTTGTTGTTCAGTTTTTAAGGATATATATACCATGTGATGTCTGATGTAATTGTCCTCTGGGACAGGGTGCTTGCAAGGCAACTTAGGACTAATGTCTGTGGATCAAAACATATCTTTCAGAGGGCTTGTTCTACTCATGTGACACGCAAAGTCTCTTCTACTGCGGGTTCCAATGTAAGATGATCTGCTTTTATGTCCTTGTGAATTCGCTGTCTTGTCTTGGAAGGACACTTTAGATATTCTTGTTGTGTATATTGACATCCCCAAAGTCTTCTTTGGTCCATGTAGTTCATCATGTTTGGGACAACAAGAACCTTGTTTGTTTGCTAGAGTGGGACATTGAATATGATTTTGTACAAGTTGATAGTCACTTTTGATAAATGATTTGTAGGAGAGCAATGCAAATTCCACTGGCGATAGTCCTCAACATGACATTGCTATTGTCGGTGGTGGAATGGTTGGAATTGCTTTAGCTGCTTCGTTAGGTAATCCCATGTTTGCTGGCTAGTCTTGTTCTTCTCAGTTGTTGATTTTGACGACATGGTTGTCTTCTTTCAGCTAGCAAGCCATTGACAAAGCACTTGAATGTTGCTATTATTGACAACAATCCTCTTTTGGGGAGAAAAAACATCATTGAGAAAGGGCACCTACCTGATCCTAGAGTCAGTACCGTCACACCTGCAACAATATCCTTCCTCAAAGGTTTCTCAACTTTTCTCATTTCTTCCCACAGTTTGTATTTTCTAGAATTTGCTACCAGAAGGGCTTAAAAATTGTAGCATAAGGAGTTTGAAATGCTCTGCTTTTGCCACTTCGAACCCAAATTTTGATCTAGTCTTTGTCCTCTGATAAAGTCCATTTATTTCCTTTATAGTTATAAAACTTTGGTGTCATTTTATCATGCAGATATTGGTGCCTGGAAATACATTGAAGAACAGCGACATGCCTATTTTGACAAAATGCAGGTAATGATTATTAACTTCTTAATACTTCCGAAGTTGTTATATTATGGCTGCTGAAATGCATATAGCTCACTTTGGTTTGTGGCTATGATTTTGGTGGAACTTATTTCTTGATCATGGCTCGACATTGGTGTGATTTACTGCCGTTTGGCGCTTATCTCTTTATTTGAAGTTGATCTTAAAACCAAAACTGTTATCAGATCTAGGTGTGATGTGTAGGATCTGCATAAACTGATAATGATCTGCTAGACGTTAACAAAGTCCTCCTATGTCATTTTTTTGTTGTTGTTGTTTTAGGTCTGGGACTACACGGGCCTTGGATATACAAGATACAATGCTAAAGATGTCGATCAAGATATCTTGGGGTAAGCATATTGGTATACACAGTACATCTGCATCCTTGATGATGTTTACAGCCATGTGCTCATTCTTGACATGATCCAGGTGCGTTGTGGAGAATAAAGTTCTTCAGAGTTCTCAGCTATCTTGTGTTCAGGTATTTTTCTTTCTTGGCTCCATCCCAGTTTACCTAAGAAGGATACGTTATATGCCCCCATCCTTGTAACTCGCACCTTGCATGTCCTTTCTCATGTCATTGCAGTAGTTTTGCCCGTTTCAAAATTTCCATCTACCTTTTCATTCGTTTCTTTCGATAAATGAAGCATAGCTAAATATCAAACTTCCAAAAAGCTTATGTATATAGCTAGTCTGGTTTCCCCTGAACGCAAGTTTAGAAAGAGAGTTTGTGGTAATTTCTTATAAATTGCTAAACCAGCTAGTACTTTCTTCAACTTCTTAGTCAGATTATCTGAATTTTAGAGAGTTCATAAATCATATTTTTGTTTTTCTAACACGAGAGAGGTTGGGATTTGCAGGAATCAGATCTTCAGAAGACTATTTATCCAGCGAGGTTAAACTCAATGGATATGTTACCTAGTTCTTCTTTGACTGGTCTTGGTGAAGTACCATCCACAGCAGATTTATTTATGCGAGGGCGCCTTGCGAAACTGGAGCTAAGCGATGGAAACAACGTCTATGCAAAACTGGTGGTAGGTGCCGACGGGTCCAAGTCGCGAGTGAGGGAGTTGGCAGGGATCAAAACAACAGGATGGAACTACTCTCAGAACGCTATAATCTGTACAGTTGAGCACACTGTCGAAAACTTCACTGCATGGCAACGGTTTTTACCCAATGGACCCATCGCACTTCTTCCTGTTGGCGACAAGTTTAGCAACATAGTATGGACTATGGATCCAACAGAGGCCTCAGATCGCAGATCCATGAGCGAGGATGACTTCATCAAAGCTGTAAACGACGCTCTGGATTATGGATACGGCCCACATCCAGAGATAACAAGTTCAGGAGGTAGTAGTCTCTCTTGGCTTACAGGAGATGTGAACATATCTGCCAAGGAGAGGTTTGAAACTCCACCAAAGGTTGTGAAGCTTTCATCAGAAAGAATGATGTTTCCTTTGTCTTTAAGGCATGCAAAAGACTATGTTTCAAACCGTGTGGCTCTCGTGGGTGACTCAGCTCATACTGTTCACCCCTTGGCCGGCCAAGGAGTTAATCTAGGATTTGCAGATGCGAGTGCCCTCTCCAGAGCTATAGCAGAAGGCATCGCTCTTGGTACCGATATAGGCGAGGTACGTATGCTCGCTTGGATTCTAACTCTTTAA
>NC_027752.1:46396263-46433676 GCF_000695525.1 Brassica oleracea var. oleracea | reverse complement strand
TTAATAATTCACTAGACAACTCAAAAAAATTTGATTGTGATATTCAAAGAATTTTGTGTTTAATATACCAAAACACCATTAACATCTACTAGTTCAACTTCTTCGACCTTTGTTCTCTGTTTTTTTTTTAACTCCAAAATTTCTTAATCAATAAGATTGTTGATAAATTTCTTCATATCTGAAACAGGATCTAACAGAATTTGACGTGCGACCTCTTCTTAATTTGACGTGATGAAGGCGGATTCACTCTAATTCTATGCGGGGGACTCTCTAATGAATCTATTCTTGTCGTGTTTCTATAAATCCTTGTTTAGTAGAGACAATAATAAGGTCTTGTGAGCAGTATGTGTTTTGGATGCTCATATTGTCCAACTTTTATGTTTTTTTTCTTTTCAATGGGTTTGTATTATTATTACATCAACACTCCTCTATTTCAACAACTGATTTGTCTTTTCAGTGCCAGTCATCGTTTATATCCATAAACCTACAAAACTTGAGATGTTCCACTTTGCCACCACCCCCCCAACCAGACACTTCATATCAATTGTTTATACAACACAAGAACAAGACGAACCACACAATTGCTTCAGGTTCGACATTACAAGTGGCTCTGTGATGTTACGACATGCGGAGTATTACAAGCGTTGAAACAATGGCTAGGTCAAGCTTTCTGTAACATGAAACACTTTCACAAACCTTAAGAGGTTCCTATATAAAGCGCCAATGAGAGTGTATTTACTGAAGTTAGCTACTTTGGGACGGGCCAAGAGGTCGTTGGAAAATCTGTATCTCTTCAACCTTACAGCTTGAGGGAGGGCAAGCTGGAAGCTGGGTCGGTCTTTGGGGCGGGGGAAATTTGATAGGTACCCAAAGCTGGAGTGAAAAGCTTATGTGCTGCAGAAGAATGCTGAGCTGGCATTAAACACTCGTCCTGAGATGAAGAAGAGGATATAGGCAGTTATGCTGTGGAGAAGAAGCAAATAAAATAATTGAGTAATTCATGCTAGATGGATGTCTGTTAATAGAAGAGACAACATGAGTCCTTCGAGAAGAGACCCTCACTTTTGCCACGGGTTATGAATAAAACCTGAAAAGACACCGAGTGGACCTTGCGGCTCTAAAATGGCAACTCCAGAACTTTCTGAAAATAGATGAATATGAGGATTTGGGCATACCTGGACCTTCGAGAAAACAGATGAATAACTCAAGAACTGACCGTTAACCTTTCGATCCCTCCCGTCAGAATGTAGTCCTATATGTCCTTTGTCCGTAGCCACCGGGTTTACTCCGATCAGCCACCATTTGATCACCAAAATGGCTTCACCTCCAGGCTGGTCGCAAACGAAGACTGCAGGAATACCTCTCGCGAGAACAAACACACCTTTGAGAAAATAACTCGAAATGACAATCCGTTTCTTGGAGATGATAGATAAAAGAGTTAACTACTTACTGACAAATTTACATACTGAAAGCTTCTGTTTTGGTCGACCGTTTCGCCGTTACGCTGAGACTGGTCGGAACTGTCTCTGCATCGCAACAGCTTAAGTTTATTCTTGGCCAAGAAGCGACGTCAATAAATTTTGCTGTACAACTCCAATATCGATTCTGTTTGCTGATACAGATTCATGGAAACGAGATCTATTCTAAGAGCCATGGTTCAAAGGCTAAAGTCGCCTGAATCGATCTAGGAACCTCCCGCAAAGCCACTCCTCAACCATGGATCCAATATAGCTCATCTCTTCTCCTCGGCTTAAGAAATGGCGAAATCTCTGGCGCACGAAAGTATCTCCAGTGCTATGAGACACACACCTTGCAAATCAATGGTGGTTAGTGATGATGAGATGGGTGGCTCCGGTTCGCACGTCTTCTCCTCTCGGCTTTGCTCACAACAACACACATGAGATGGAATGGTGATGGATTTGGAGACTCGTCTCCTTACTTACGGAACTGGCATTTGTTTGATTGCTAGACAACATGAGCGGAAGAGGGGTGTGGGAAGAGATGGTTCATCGATGGTGGTTTCTCACAAGTGAACATGACGGCTCCATGAAGAATGAGAGGCACGATTCATTATATACTTAGGTTAATGAACGTACAGAGCCAGCTTAAAATAATTGTGAGATTTTAATTAGCAAAATAAAATAAAATAAACCACACCGGTTTATGTGATCTGGGTCGTTACAATAAAATGCATGAAAATCATTTTGGGGTTCAGGCAATGTTGTGTAATGGAGAGATAAACTTGAAATTGTTAAGTCATTACTGGACAAATCTCCAAAAACAAAAAAAAAAAAAAAAATCTCTCTGGACTCTCCAGAAAAAGGAAAAAGAAAAACAACAACCGGCGAGGAGTAGTCGGAACTCTGGTGGGGTAGCAATGATGAAGGTGAATGAGAGAAGGATGATATTGTTTGTTTTGATCAATTACTCTCGAGGCTAAAATGTCTCTTATATATAGTGAGTTAAATGGTCTAAACAAATGACCAGAATTGACAATTGATAACTAAACCAGTTTATCAAACCGAAATAGACTTAAACCGAAAAGAGTAGTAGAATTCCTGCGACACAACACGGCAACACAATAGCTGCCGGCGAACCTTGTGCAAGCTCAGAGAGATTACTTTGGTGCTCATACTTAAGAGAGGACTGATGTTGAAGGCTCTTTCCACACCGAGTGGTTCAAGATCGCAAGACAATCCAAATCCAACATGTGATGATGATGTTTCACTCTCTGTTTCTCTCCTTCAATACTCCCTCCGTTTTTTAATATAAGTCGTTTTAGAATTATGCACATAGATTAAGAAATCATTAATTTTTTATATTTTCTAAACAAAAACATCATTAATTATTTACCTAACCACAAATCAACCAATAATAAAATAGAAGGTATATTTTCATTGGTCATATAACATTAAGTGTTAATAAATTTTACATAAAAAACCGAAAACGTCATATAATTTGAAACATAAAAAATTCTCTAAGACGACTTATATAAAAAAACGGAGGGAGTAATATTTTTCACACTGAATGTGTTGTTTCCTCGATGTGTGAACTACCGTGGCTTACGTTATGATTTGTAAGTTTTTAATTATTTTGGTTCAAATTGTTACTTTTCTTTTAATTGGGTCGTTTCTTTAAATACTGTGGTCTATTTATCAAAAGGCCATCTATTTTTGTCAACATATACGTAATACCATTCGCGGGAAACAGTAAAGCATATTGGGCTATTACGAAAAAAGCCCACTGGGCTGGAGAGTGGTTTTCATATTTCAGCATTTCGTTTCCGCTCGATCGTTGACAAATTCGAATTTTCAAATTCCCGGATCCACTATCCGTATCGGCCGAATCGTTCGCGGCAACGAAATCGCCGTTAAAGACGCCGGAGTCTCCACGAAACACCTCCGAATCGTCTCCGATTCCAAGAACTGGATAGTCCACGACCTCGGATCTTCCAACGGCACCATACTAAACTCGAAAACTCTGGACTCAGATACTCCCGTTACTCTCCGCCACGGAGACGTGATCAAGCTAGGTGAGTGTAGTGAACTTTGAGACTGATGTTCAGGTGGAGGAGGAGGAGCATAAGCTTCCCCCGAGGCCGAGGAGGAATAACAGGCGCCTTCCTGATCCGGAAGAACGAAAAGAAAGTGGCGGTTATGAAGGAGGAGGAGGAGGAGGAAGCTGTTGCGGTGGAGAAGAAGGGAACCTCTAGGGCTTAGAGAGGTAAGAATAACACTGAGGATGTGCATAATTTGGGTTTGGTTGAATTCAACCAAGATGGAGATTGAGGATACTCCAAAGGTAGTGGAGATCTCAGCGGTGAAGAGAGGTACAAGGAGCAGGCAGATTGGGAATGTAAAGAGTGGGGATACTGTTTTAGAGGAGATGAGAAGACAATCAAGGAGCAAGATGGAAGCGATTGGTGGAGATTCTTTTCTGGAGTTGGAGATGGTACTGAACCAAGCTCGGAAAAGCCGTGCAAAGAAGAAGATGAGACGGAATCTAGAAATGAGGATGTTGAATACATGAAAGTACACTTGCGAAAACAGATGGTGGATGAGACAGATGATGATGATAGAGGATATGAGAAGTAAATCTTTAAGAGTTCGCCACCATATTGCAGAGCAGAAGCAAGCAAAAGAAGAAGGCAGTGTGAATTAATCTGTACATTGTTGAATATATGATCATCTGAGTAGTAAACTTGCTTCAGTTTCGACTCTTTTGGATCCATATTGTTTTGTTGTCCAGAGTTAAAAGATGTAGCTTAGGAAAAGAGAGGCTATAATTCAAATCATATTTACATGTGCAAGTTTTTTTACATATACTTTTAGTCAAATAAATAAACAAATTGAAGAAGAAGAAAAAAGAGAACAAGAAGTTACAACAAACATATCGAACATTAGATTCCTGTTCAGAAAGGGCTGACCTTACCAGCCAGTTTCAGCAAAATCTCCGGCACAAGCCTTCTTCTCGGCGGCGCAACCGCATCTTTACTCAAAGCGTCACTGTCATTGGCGTGTATCACAGCGACTATATGATCAAACAGCTCGTCTTTACCTCCTCTCAAAGGATCCTTTGCAATGCCCAAAAAAGTGATTATCCCATTACTTCGTTATTATGTACATAACATTGAGCTATGTAGTATTTTGCTTACCTGAAGAAATAGATCGGTGTGAGTTTTACCATTGTAGACAATTAGGTCTGTTTTAACTTCAACACCTTGAAGAGCTTCTGCAAAAGTCTTGCTACAAAACGAATAAAAATGTTTTGTCTGTTTTTAAGATGATGATTTAAACTAGCATATTGTCCAGATTTGTAGACGGGTGATCTAACCTTGCTTCACATGGGATGGAGTAATCTTCAGATCCATGAAAGAGCACAATGTGAGTCAATAGAGATGCAGCTTTCCTTACTCTCGGCTCTTTCAATCTGGTGCCAGGAGAGTATTGTTCAAATGACTCTTCTCCTTCCATTATGCTGCAAAGTTGATCAACAAATGAACAACCATAAGTAATGTCTTACTTATAATTTATCCATATGGTGCCTAAGCAGGATATACCTAAGGAAAATAGAACGATACAGGCCTCGGTTATGGAAGTGTTCAACCATATTGAAGAGATTGTACCTGTTCCAAGTTTTTCAAATGGTGAAACAAATCTAAGCTTCATGGTAGTTAAGTAACGTTTAAGTCAAGTAATAATTTACTTACCCGCCAGATAAACCGAAGTAAGCTTTTATCTGAGAAGCACTCCATGTGATACGTTCTCCTCTTGATTCTTTAATGGCTTGTTCAATGAGAGCACAAGAAGAGATATGTGCACCAGCTGATTGTCCCATCAAATATATTCTTAAAAAAAAAGAGACATGGTTTAATCACCAGAGCTTGTGAAATATATGGAGAAGCCAATATAACCAACAAGTACCTATTAGGATCGCCTCCAAATGCAGAGATGTTATTGCAGACAAACGAGATTCCTTGAGAAACATCTCTTACCATATCACTAATTGTTCCCTGAGGGAAGTTTCTGGACCAAAGATGTTTTGGTTACATTTTATATTTGTAGATAAAGTTATATTAAAACGGGTAAGGGATTTTTTTAAATTTGCTTTACCTGTAATCAAGACATGCAACAATGATATCCCTTTCTGCTAGCTGAAGTCCCAAGAGAGAGCCCCAAGCTTTGTACCTAAATGATATGCAAAGTATGAAACTACCAATTCGACTTTTATCTTTAAAAGAAAAAAGATGTAGTAGCTTCAGGGAACCTACTGTTCTATTAAAGTTAACCAAGATAAAAAAATTTATGGATTTTACATACTAAAACGTATTTAAGTAGAGATGATTGAGAGTGGGATTACCCGATAATCCAAGCTCCACCAGTCACGAAAACTACAACAGGCTTGAGGCCGGCACTTGTTGGTGGTGGTATGTACAAATCCAGCCTGCCAAAACAAAAAAAGTGAAGGGAGCAGGCCTAGATTATGCTTGGTTACACAAGCTCAATTACCTATTCCTGGGTTGATCTCCATATACAATACTCCTCCTAACTTGGGGTGAGAAAAAATAATGATATGCAACTGTAGAAGAAGAAAAACAAAACAAACTTGTTTAATTTAGTGTACAATAAACAAACAGCTTCTTAATAATCAATAAGAAGAAATCCTTCGACACTATTTATCAGCAACGAGGATAAGATCACCTTGAAGAAAACCAGGCATAAGGAGGATTGCATAACAAGCAAGAGCAAGTAATCTTGTGATCCACCGATAACCTACCCTGAATCAAAACTTGCAACCATTATAACACAATCTCTCTGTTTCTTACATCTGATATGTCACAAGATTACCATAAAACTAAATAAAAATTCAGGGACTAATTGTAAACTCTTCCACAAATTTTTTTTTTTTTGTTTCCCTGTTGAGCAAGTTACAATCACAAGAGCAAATTAACGATACCCTGCCGCACAAGGTACTCTGAGTCTGAGGACATCTTATGTGTATATCCATGCGAGTGGGGGAGGGAAAATTGAAATACGTACCCGAGATAACCAAGAAGGTCGAAGCTAAGACGAGTTATCAAATACGTTTCCGCCGCTGCATGGCCTATGTCGCGACCGAACGACTGCTGCCTGCAAATTTGAGGCACCGAAGACTTCCCCATTACTCTACGACGAACCTTTCCTTTGTCGGAATCCGCTGGGCCAGTATTCTCCGTTGGAAACACTGGACGGCATCTTTCATGATGGTGAATCTCCGAAGATGATTGCATGTCCGCCGTGAAAAAATATTGGATCTCGTGTTTGGTTTCTCCTCTTCGTTTGTCTCCTCTTCCCTTCTTGGCTTTCCTTTTATTATTGACCAGGTTCTGTTTTTTAAATTACTTCAAACTTTGAAAAAGCTATTTAAGCATGTGCGCTCCCTCGTCACCGAGGAGGAAAGATACAATACGCTGGAGTCTCATCCTAATTGACTATTTTTTTTTTTTTTTTCAATTGACTATTTTCAATTGGAATCTCTACTAATTAATCACTTCCTAGTGAATTGTTTTTGTATTTTTTATAGGTGAGAGATATCATTGTTAATTAGCTATGTATTTGTTAATCTTACTAGCCATACTTTGGAGCTGAAATTAAACAACTTGTGATACAATAATTTCGCAATAATTGCGATGAGAAGAATAATGGATTGAGTTCCAACGCATGGTAACGTAAACGCTATGGGTAATCATTTGTGTTTTGGTGTCTCAACACTTGTAAGTTTTGCATAGTCGTGTATGGACGCCACATGGAACCGCGAGATCCACATCTTAGAACGTGATGGGTAAACTTAGCGGTGGCACGAGCACCAACCATGAAGAATCCAAATCAATGATGGCATCTCTTTTGTTCCCTATTATTGGATTATTTTTTCTCCTCTTCAGATACAATATTTTAGATTTTCCCTTTTACGAACAGAAGACTAATTTACAAACAACCAATCAATTATGAGCACATATACTATATTTTCCAATATCTTTGATTATCCTTAAAATGATATCTAAAAATTTGCTTATACTATAAACCCGATTTTAATAGAGCCATATATGATTTGTAGGAAAATTATAAATCTTAAAATGATCACCTATGCAAAAGGGAATTAAGTCACATATATCTAATTAACAACCAGAAGAGAGTAAAAAATCATTAGCAACAATAATATTTCATAACCCAAAAAGAGAAAAATCTACTTTACGCAGAAAGTTGAAATGAAAAATAAAGCTGAAACCTTTTCTTCTTTTGTTTCAAGGGGTTTCAAAAGTCACCTCTGCATTTTTCTGTTGGTTTTTCACCTGAACCACCATCTCTTGACGGCAGTGACCGGAGTATTCAAGAAGGGAGCGTACCGTTGGATAATCGGATTCACCGTCCTCCCGATTCTGCTCCACGTGCTCTGGTGGTATCCTGCTGTTACTGGTGCTTGATACATCAGCTTCAATAGCTGCCAACAAAAAAAAAAACTCATATACATTAGCTTCAATAGCTGCCAACAAAAACAAAACAAACTCATGGAGAGAATGATGAAAAGGGTAGCTATAAGCTTATGTCCATATGTTCAGTTGATCAAGTTTTAACAATGAATTCTACTTGGAGATGTTGAGCCAATAGAGAGATATGATGACTCAGAACCAAAAGCAAAGCAAGAAAAACATTTGAATAGACGTACCTGCCAGTACATGAATGTCTGTATAATGTTGCGTTGCCATCTGCAGTAAATAAAATGATAGCCTTGGTCAGATGAGTGAAAACGAGTAAATGCAGTTCGGACCAGAGCAGCATATATGAACTCAATTTATTCCAAAGGGTTCCAAGGAATTTACGAGAGCAGAGAGATAATCAGAAGGAAGCCGATAGCTATCTCAGCCTGCGATGAGAGGATGTTAAGAGTAGTTGTGTTTGACTCCACCCACACGCAAGGATCTTCCAAGTACTTTCTGATAATCATTACAAAACAGGACACAGAGCAAGAGGTAAGGATCGGCAAGAATTCACAAATGAAACCGAGTTCTACAATCAAACCTGCTGATCAGCAGGATGCAAATCTACCTGTATATGGTGGAGCGAGCGAAGTTACGCCTCAGGAACTTGGCTAATTGTTCAAGTGCTCGACACAAGATGGGAATCAAAGCAACTGCAACAAATCGAAAAGGAAACTAATCATTAGAATGTATATAGTTTGAAGAAAATCAGCCCCAAAAAAACTCAATCAAGCAACTCTTACACTTGACACAGAGATGTGAAGTGACAAATGTAAGGCAGTAGATGAAATAGATGAAATCTTTTGCTCCCATAATTGATTGAAAATAAACTTGCAGCCCTTGCATATTCCATGCACTTGGCCTCTGCAGATAACAAAATTCGGCTTAGGAAAGGAAATTCGACACTGAATGGATCCTAGAGAGCAGTAAAGGGAGACCACATGGCTTACCCCGTAAAGAGAGTACAAGGAATAAAGAGATGAGCATGCAGTTCCCATGAAAGATAGACGATAAGCCCTATTAGAGAGGTTCTTTGGCACTAGAGGTAACACTGCCAGCACAGCTATAACGAAAACCTGCAAAAGATGAAATAGATTAAGAGACTAGCCGAGGAAGAAACAGTTAAAGTGAAGTATACCAGACAAAACGCATTAGTCTTCATTAGTTCAAATCTGAGTATAACAAGCACATCAAGACATGAGAACAAAAAGACAGAACACCACACAACATCTAATAAAAAGTCCAAGTAAAGGATTCAACAGCAGAAAGTAAAAGTAATCCCAAAACTCAGAGCCCTAATAAGAAGCTAAACCTTTTATAAGAATTAAGTCTAGTAAAATTCTACACTTGTGATTTTTAAGAAGAAGATACACAAAAGTCTGGAGTTCACTGCATAAGGAGTGATGCTGATCAATAAATTACAAAGAGAAAAGCACTCGGGATAAAATATTTTCACTTGCACAGTTGCACCAAGAACAAGAAACTGCAATAGGGAAAACAGAATAGTACCCAAGCATTGACAGAAAACTGAATAGTCTGCTGATCCCAGCGCCCTGAACTTGGACTTGCACCTGCAGTAGCAGATGGCCCCGTTGTTCGGGGAACAGATCCTGATACACAACAGTATAGTCAGTAAACTCAATCTCATATTATTAGCATAAACTGAAAGTTGACTATATCAGAAAAGGAAAAAAAAAAAAAGGTCCACCAGAGTTCCGTGAACGAGCTTGTTCATTTGCATTGGTAGATGCAGATGGTCTTGCAGATTGCGACGAAGAAGATGAACTAGCCATAGGCTCCACAACAAGATCAGGATCCTATTCAGCAAAGAAAATTGAATTATTCAGCAGAAGGAACATCTAAATTTCAAATCAATCAACTACAACACACGTTAAACCCTAAGATTCAAAGTTCACAAAAACTCTTCACACTAATCAAACTCGAACTCACACTACTGAGACTTGAAACGCAAATTCAAGAGTGTAAAAGAGAGTACGGACCACGTAGCGTTGGTAGAATTTGCGCTTGTAGTGCTCGACGACCTCGGGGCGACTAGCCATGTGAGGAGGGATGAGGATATTTGACCAGTAATCCACCCATCGAGCGTCGTTATCGTACTCGTAAGCTGCCGCCGCAATCTTCTTCAATCGCTGTGGATCATCGCCGCCTTCCGCCATCGAATGCGATCGTTATTTCCGCCGGAGAGATTCGATTCGACGACCTTTCTGGGTTTTTGTTTACTCCATTTCTCTTTTTATAGGGGAATCTTCGAAAACGACGACGTCATGTACATGTTTACAATACGTTCTCGAAACGACGACGTGTTAACAGCGTTATGTTAATAGGTTTGTATTTGACTTGTTTAATTTTTTTTTTTTTAAACAATTTAACTTGTTTAATTTTTTTTTCTGTGACAAAAAGAAAAATTTGACTTGTTTAATCAAAAACGCTTTGTAAACACTAAACAGAGATAGGAACGCATACAAAAACGTACATTTCAACAAAATTCAGATACAAAGAGACTTTATCAGTGGATTTGCTCTCTAACCGGTTTGGTTCAGCTGAGAGATTGATAACCTAAGGGTCCTTGTAAACCGTCTTGATCTGGTCCGTTCCTCCCAGCCAAAGAAGGCATCCACGGGAACAACTTGCTGAGCTCATTTCCTAACGTCCTTGCCTTCACTTCCTTATCATTGATCCCATACTTCGCCCTCTCTATAGCTTCCATTATATCTTCCCTTGCCACAGCTTCCCCACCTGAAAAAAACAAACAATCATCTCTTTTTACACATAGGAAGCAGCAAGATTTTGCTATATATTATATGAAACAAAAAGGCTGACCTCTACGAGCAGCGAGCAATGCAGCTTCATTGACAATATTGGCGAGATCAGCACCTACGAATCCGGGAGTCAGAGAAGCAACCAGATCACATATGAGAAACGCGTCTTCTTCTAGAGGAACGTCTCTCAAATGTACGGCCAAGATTTTCCTACGTCCTTCTTGGTCTGGCTCTGCAACCACTACTTTCCTCGAGAATCTTCCTGGCCGACAAAGAGCAGGGTCTAATGCCTCTGGTCGGTTAGTTGCTGCGATTACAATCACTTTTATGTCTGACTCGAATCCATCCATCTCAGTAAGCAACTACGAAAAGGGAAAGAACCATCTCAGCAATTAGCAACTACTTAATTATTATTATTTCGTCAAATTCCCGCAAACACTAGAAAAGTGGGAACAGACGAGGACTTGACCGTATCATCAGCAACTACTTAATTAAAAGGTTTGATTCATTACCTGGTTTAGGGTCTGGTCACGTTCATCGTTGAAACTTCTACCGCGTTTTCCTCCAACTGCATCGAGCTCATCGATGAATATAATGGAAGGTGAGTTCTTCCTGGCTGCACTGAAGAGATCTCTGATCCTCGCAGCGCCTCTTCCGACAAACATTTCAACAAACTCGCTAGCGGAAACAGAGAAGAAGGGAACTCCAGCCTCTCCGGCTACAGCTCGAGCCAACAAGGTTTTACCAGTCCCTGGTGGACCAACTAAAAGCACGCCTCTTGGTAATCTCGCTCCTAGCTTCTTGTAGTTTATACTTCCTTGAAGACATGACACTATCTCCACGAGCTCGTCTTTAGCGGAATCAACGCCCTCCACGTCATCAAATCCAACTGTGGGATTTTTAGACCGTCGTTTTTTAGCAGGGCTGTTAGATGCTGAGAGTTGCCGGTAGAGAAGCCACATAAGAGGAGTTAAAGGAATCCACAGAGTGATGATTGTTATCAGAGCAGTTCTCATTGATTTCAACGCAGATTGAGGAGCTGAGCTATAAGTAATCCCTTTCTCCCTCATCAAACCAAGAAGAAACTTTTCATCGTGATCTACTTTTCTCGTCACGTACTTCCACACAGGAGCCAAAGCTCGAACCTTTGGCCTAACGTCTTTTGTAACAGCTACTTCAGCCGCGGGTTCTTCTAAAGTCTCAGACTTGTCAACATCTTCAACAACCTCAACATTCTCCTCAGCAGTGTTGTAATAGATTCGACGAGAACCTTCTTCGAGCAAAACCTTTGAGACAGAACCGCCTCGAAGATTCGTGACGAAGTCGGAGTAAGGGACAATGGATGGAGAGGGAACAGCTGTTAGCCTCAAGAACAGATAACACAGTCCGAAGATAACCGCCACGCCGGTAGATAAGATCACTCTTTTGATATTCTTTCTCAAAAACAATCTGAAATCTTCCAGTGACGCTCTGAGATCGAATCTGCCAAGTCTCATGCTCAGTAAGCGTAACCTAGGTCGAAGCCTAAGAGAAAACCTTCTTCTTCTCGTTCCTTTACTCGTACCATTTTCACCGTTCACTAGTCGCTTAACCTCGCTATTACAAGAAAACCGACCAAGTCTTTTGCAACAAAACGACAGATTCTTTGTCCGAGCGACACTAAGATTAAGCTCACTAATCCGAGAGTACACTGTTCTTCTGCTGAATCTATCCGGAGGATTAGCTACTTTGAGATGAAACTGATCACTACAGAGAACATTGATAGCCATTGACTCTCGTTCCTGGGAAGCTGAATCATGCGTTGTTCATCGTTATTGGGCGAAACATTCGAAATGAAACCGAAATCTTACTAAACCCACCAAGCGCAAATAGTCTCGTGACCCGATTGAATTGGAGATGGAATTGGAAAAGTTATCGTGTTGAAGCTTGCGGCTGTTTCAATTGAAAGGATAATAGCTCGCAAAAGCTCCAAACAATTGACGGAAAAAAAAAAAAAAAAAACTTACGAGAATTATAGAGTTTGTGAACATTTTTTCTTTTTTAAAAATTCCTTAATTATGACGACTCTGGATGAATGGACTATCCAATAGAAAAGTAAGACGCAATAGCCCATTGGATATGAATGGGCTAAATCTGGGGACATGATTAGCTTGATGGATAGTTTTATCCTACTTCTAGTGAACAAAGGAGGCACTAATTTGTTGCTCAAAAACAAAAAAAGGAGGCACTAATTTTTGTTAATTCTTGATTGGTCGATATCTGAGCATATAAATGCTTATTCATCCCATGTATGTGTTTGGAAAAACTGGTAAGTGGATTATGAGAAGAGGATTGCCAAACCGGTTCAACCATAAGAAAACCGGTTTGGCTATTAACATGTACCCATACGCAGGTATTTGAGTTCTTTACTCATTCTTTATCTTCTTCTTCTTCTTTTTTTTTTTGGTGGAATATATTCTTTTTATATCATATTGGTCAAATTTGTGGGTGGGGGATGGGGGGAGGGAATTCTTATCAGAAACGCTGTGATTCTTTTTAGCAATATCTTGGTAAAGACGGTATATGATGATCCATCCAGCTTTTAGATAGTGAATTGTTTTTGGAGAAAGAAATCTCATTATTAATTTAGAAAGGTAGATCACTATTAAAAAAAGGTTTAATTATGTTTGACTAAAGTAATCGCATAATTACGTTGATTGGTTTTTTTCTTTGTCAGCCATTAAGGGGGTGTATTGAAATGTGGATTTTAAAAGTTTGGGTGGATTTGAAAAAATATTGGAGTTTGAAGAGATTTGGGTTAAATCTCATTTATATGGGTGGGATTTAAAAAAAGGAAAAAATATTTGGATAGGATTTTCTCTAAATTTCAGAGTACTTGAGATCATTTGATCTTAAATTTCACAGTACTTTTCAAAGTCCTATTATTTTAAAACGTGAAGTAATCACTACTTTTTCCAACAAAGTAAGAACGTGAAATTTCAATATTTTGTCTTCTTCCTTCGTTTGTGAGAACGAGAGAAAGGAAACAGAGCGTGTTTCCCAAATCCAACTTAGCTTGCAACAGTTTCCAGATTGCCACCCTGTGGTCATAGCTCCACAAGTTTACTGCTTACATGGGAAGAAGAGTTCAAGAAATGGAACTCAAACATTCCGTTTTATAACATGAGTAATCAAGAGTTGTCAGGGCTAGAGAACCCATCAGCTGTTTCACTTCTAAAGGGAAATAAACAACATAGGAGCAAAAAGGATTATGTCCATATGGTTAAGCTATATTCATGGAGGAACAAGAAAAGCATTCTTGGAATCAGCTACAGTCTCTATGAGAAGCTCGCCTCTGGGGAAACGCAAAAGTTTAGAAAGATATTGCTGGACTTTCCGGGGCTGCTGGTCCTTGACGAAGGCCACACTCCCAGGAACCATAACAGTTGCATATGGAAAGTATTCACTGAAGTGAAAACAGAGAAGCGTATCATCCTCTCAGGGACACCGTTCCAGAACAATTTCAAGGACCTTTCTAACGTCTTGTGCCTGACGAGACCAGCTTATAAAGATAAAATCTCTTCTAGGCTCCATGATCTTACGAGGCTGAGCCAAGAAGGCAAAAACAGGAGGTTGGATGAAGAGATTGGCATCGCGGAGCTTAAGGACATGATCGCTCCTTTTGTCCATGTCCACAAAGGGAACATCCTTTGAGAGAGCCTTCCAGGTCTAAGAGACTGTGTTGTGGTGCTGAACGCTCCTTTTCAACAGGAGAAAATACTTACTAGAATCGACCATTCTCAAAACACGTTTGAGCTTGAGCACAAGCTTGCAGCTGTTTCGGTACACCCGTCTCTGTATCTGCGACGCAATCAGACAGACATGAACGATTAACCATTGGGGCAGTGGTACTGAAAATCCTGGAGAGCCTTACGCTTGACTCAAAGGAAGGTGCGAAAACGAGGTTCTTGATCGACTTCATCCGGTTCAGCGAAACAGTGAAGGAGAAAGTCTTGGTGTTTAGCCAATACATTGACATGCTAGAACTGATCAGGGACCAGCTCAGTGCAGTGTTCGGCTGGACTGAAGGAGAAGAGATTCTCTATATGCATGGTCAACTCCAACAGAAATTCAGGCAGCGTCTGATCAACAACTTCAACTGAAAACACTGTTATTCAACTGGAAGAGACTTGTAATAGAAAACCAAAGGAACAAATCAATCGATGTGTGCCTTAGCTCAACCTCAGATTCTTCAGAGCACAAAAACTTTTTCTCGGATCCAACGAAAAGCTCGAGACGAAATCAAATCGAACAATCAAAGGGCTTCCTTCAGGTTTGAGAGACTCCAAAATCGAATCTTTGGCTTCCAAAATTGTCGACTTGGGAATTGATTCAGGAACAGGAGTGAATCGAAAGTTCAGTACTTTTCTGGGAAGCTTCGTCTATGATCTCTCGCTTCCTTGTTCTCTCTGTTCTCATAGGTCATCTTTTTCAAAGTGGCCAATTTTTTATTTGATTTTGGGTATTTTCAAATAACAGGTACAATGGTGGGATTTGTGTAACGATATTTTTGACTGAAAATAATTAAAAAGTTAGTTTCAAATCCATTTCATAAATTTTTCTTTTCAAAATTGTTTATCATTGAATAACAGTAGATTTGATTTACTTTTTGTAAATTGTTAATTGAATAACAGTGGATTACAAGTGATTTTAAACTATTTTAGATAAATGTCATATTCAATAACACAGGATTTGAAGAAAAAAATAGAAATCATAAGTTGAATAACAGAAGATTTTAAAGAAAAACCAAAACACTTTAAAATCTTCAATTCAATACACTCCCTGAGATTCATTAAGAGCCCACTAAAGAGAGGTACAAAGCATTTTCAGAATTGGGTTTACTTTTTGACTAGAATAATTACATAAAAAGTCAAATGTTAACTGGATTTACTTTTTAGTAGTACAAAATTGCATTAATGTTGTGCTTTTGTTGACAAATGGGGTCATGAGTCATGAGTGAGTCACGGGAGGGCTCGCTTTGTCATTTAGCGGTGTAGGTAAGAAGAGAGAGTAGGGATCTCTGACGACAAAATTAATAGAAGTTGATTCTCTCAGCCCGAGACAGACAGCTCACCTCGAGTTATCCGCCCAAACGATACACGTATCTTCTTTACTCGGCCGAAAGATAATTGTCCAAAAATATAGTGCATGTTCAAAAAGAATGTTAAAAGGAATTAAATAATTTTCCTAGTGGTAGCAGGAAAACCAATTAAAAACAAATAAATATTCACGCACTTACCGTTACCATTTTCCACATATTAAAGAGTTAGTAATTTTTAGTAAATCGTTGAAATAAAATAAAAACGGACGGTTCAAGAAGAGGTTAACGCATTTTTAACGCGAAAACCTTTCTTAATAAATTATAAGGGTAAAACCGTAAATCACGTGGCGCGTAACTTTAGGACAGGCCTATATAAATGACGATCTCTGTCCTCCTTGTCTCTTCAGAAAACGCTTCTTCATTGCCTCATTATTACCAAATCATTTCACAAGCGTTTCTCTCAAATTAGGGGTTTATCTTTTTACCTCTTCGAAATCGTCTCAAGAGTTTTTATCGTTCAAAAAGTCTTTCGGTTTCCTGAATCATCTCTATCTGGTGATCTTTCGTTCTCTTTTGATCTATAGATCTATTTTATTCAACTACTATCTCTTTCGTAGCTCTGATTGTTCGTTTTGATGGAATTGTTTTCTTTAACGATTGTTTCGAATTTTCAGGTTTTTGTGGGTTTCGTTTGATATCTGGAAAGGAGGGATTTTGCAATTCGTGATCTTTATCTAAACTCATAATATATGTAAATTTTTAATTGATCTATACAATACCATATTATTTTGTATAAGAGATTCATCATTCTGATGGAGATTGATATTGATATTCTTTATTGCTTGATCTAATTTGATAGTTTTTTTACGTTTTAATGATTAGCAGTCATCTAATTTCCAATAATGTGCCATCTGATTAACCGATATGCTTAATGTATCATGTTTTATTCGAGATCTGTAATTAAAAAACTCAACTTTGAACGTTGAATCTCTGTCCCTCTTTATTTAACCATATGTGTTTGGTCTTGTAATAACATTGATGAGTTTCTCTGTTGAGCGTGGTTACTCTTTACCTAACACATATGGTTTTGTTTGGTCTTGTAATGACAGAAGAGCGTGAATGAGATTATGATGGAATCGAAAGGTGGTAATAAAAAGTCGTCGTCTAGTAGTTCCTTATTTTACGAAGCTCCCCTCGGTTACAGCAGTGAAGACGTTCGCCCCAACGGTGGAATCAAGAAATTCAAATCTTCTGTCTACTCCAACGTAATCTTCTTCTTCCCCATCATTTTATCACTCTCACCCCATTAATGACAGTTCCTTAACAATGTTTTCGTCTTTCTTTTGCAGTGCGCTAAGAGGCCATCCTGAGTTGTAACGTGCACCGAGTCTCCTAATATTAGTTACCGCTTTTCCTTATTTTCCAGTTTACAATTTTACTTTCTTCTAAGCTCTGTTTCTGCTTGGTTCCCCAACCCAATCGTTCTCTCCACCTACAATGGCCTTATCTGCAATCGGTTTCGAAGGCTACGAGAAGCGCCTCGAGGTCTCTTTCCTCGAGCCAAGCATCTTCCAAGACTCCAAGGGTTTGGGTCTCCGTGCTCTGACCAGGTCCCAGCTTGACCAAATACTCACTCCCGCTGCCTGCGAGATCGTTTCTTCTCTCTCCAACGATCATTTGGACTCTTACGTCCTCTCTGAGTCCAGCTTCTTTGTCTACCCTTACAAAGTCATCATCAAGACTTGCGGCACCACCAAGCTCCTCCTCTCCATCCCGCCTCTTCTCAAGCTCGCCGGTGAGCTCTCTCTGAGTGTCAAGTCTGTTAAATACACTCGTGGCTCCTTCCTCTGCCCTGGAGGGCAGCCTTTTCCTCACCGGAGCTTCTCCGAAGAAGTCTCTGTTCTTGATGGTCACTTTACTAAGCTGGGCTTGAACAGCGTCGCCTACTTGATGGGGAACGATGACGAGACTAAGAAATGGCATGTCTACGCTGCCTCCTCTCCCCAGTCCTCCGGGGACAACAACAATGTCTACACGCTCGAGATGTGCATGACTGGTCTAGACAGGGAGAAAGCCTCTGTCTTCTACAAGAACGGCGAGACCGGAACAATGACTGACAACTCTGGAATCAGAAAGATCCTCCCCAAGTCCCAGATCTGCGACTTTGAGTTCGAGCCGTGTGGCTACTCTATGAACTCCATCGAAGGAGATGCGATCTCCACTATCCACGTGACCCCTGAGGATGGGTTTAGCTACGCTAGCTTCGAAGCTGTGGGTTATGACTTCAACACTATCGACCTGAGCCAGCTTGTGACTAGGGTCCTGTCTTGCTTTGAGCCGAAGCAATTCTCTGTAGCAGTGCACTCGAGCGTTGGGGTGAACGCGTACAAGCCTGAGATCAGTGTAGACTTGGAAGATTATGGATGCAGAGAGAGGACTTTTGAGTCTTTGGGAGAAGAGAGTGGAACGGTGATGTATCAGACGTTTGAGAAGCTAGGCAAGTACTGTGGGTCGCCTAGGTCTACGTTGAAGTGTGAGTGGAGCAGCAACAATAGTAGCTGCAGCAGCGAGGACGAGAAGGACTGAGGGAATCTAGCAGAACTCTTATTATCTAAATCTACTTTTGAGCTTTTCTGTTTTTTTTAATGAATAATGTCTTGAGAAGTTGAGGTAATCTCCTTCTCAAGCAAGTGTGTTGTGTTTTATCGTGCTTTGTATGAATTTGGTTTTTATAATATATATGGGAGACTATTATGTTTTATTATGGCGTTTTACATGTTTTGGTGACTCTCTGCCTCTATGTTCTGATCGTTCTTTCTGATGCTTTAGAGGTTACTGGATATATTCGGATGTGTTTGGTAATGGAATCTGGTGATCTTCATTTCCTAAACCAGAGCGTTTCGGGTTTGACACAGCCCTTAATGTTCTTTCCAAGACCAACTCCGAACACGTTTTAACTTTTTAGAGGAAAAGCTGAGAGTTTTTGGAAGAATTGAGAGTTTGCAAAGCCAAAATCATATGACTTGGTTTTGTTTACATAGAAAGTGAAATAGATGGATTTGATATGATGTGAGAAGAGCCATGGTGGCAAAGTGGAACATTTCTTGTTTGTTAAACAATGAAAGATGGGAAGTTAGCCTGACTATGATGGCAAGAGGAGAAAAAAATAACAAACAAGGCATGTTGATATACATTGGCAGTCACGAAAAAACAAATCGGTTAGAGAGTGTAATAGAGGAGGAGAATTAATGTGTATCATCATAATAAACAAAAGCATGAGAAACTTAGTCATGTGACATTTCAAGCACTCATCCAAAGACTATTTCAAAACTGAGCAGTATGAAGAAATCTTGAATCTTTTCAAAGACTATCACTCTCTCGATGATTTATTATAAAGGATCGAAGTGACCCAAATGTTTAGTAATCCCACCCAAAGCCAACAAAAGTTTATTAATATGGATTGATTTCTTTACAAAAATGTTTATTTTTAAGAAAAAAATCGCAGACAATTAATTCCTTAATATTTTGTTATTGGACTAATAGATGGTAAGACCAAATAATTATTACTTAAAAGAAATGGTGCACTAACCTTGTATAAGTAAATTTTTCAGAATAGTTCTCTTTTAATATAATAGATTATGGATACGGGCTATCTAAATAGATAATTATACTTATATATAATTAATTAATAGTAACCGACAATTTTTTCTCTCTTTTCCTTTTGGTGCAAACCGACAATTTCTTTTGTTGTTAATCGGAATTCCAATATGCAGTTTATCAGTACACACTATTGCCGCTATAAATTATGTATATCAAGTAAAATCAACATTAATGATATGAGATTTCTTGCACTTTCCAAAATAAAAAATTACTACTATAATGCATTAATGTTTAAGTTATTAAGGTCTCTATTGATGTTTCATAAAGTTATATATTCTAGAGAAAAAAATTATTTCAAATTTTTTTTTTTAATATTTTCAATGCATGTTTTATTAACTAATTGTAAATTATTAAAAAATTAATTGCATATATTGGAATTTTATTGGCTTAAAATTATAGAAAAATATAATCACAAAAAATATGCTCATTTAATGTGTTTTATTAAAATATGTGAAAATTTTAAAATATGTAATATTTTGAAATGGATTGGGTATGTACTAGTACTAAATAAAACACTAAGTAAAAACTGTAATGCAATGATAACAAATCACGTTTAAATGTTTCATTTAGCAGTACTTTCGTACAATCAATCATATAATTAGTCATAATTAAAAATAATTAGTCGTCATATACAAATGCATATGTACGTTACTATTTAAATACAAGCACAATAGTTAAATTATTGTTACAATAGACAAAAGATCACATGGATTGTGATTGGTTTAAGAATTAAGATACTCTTAACCTGATCGTTTTAGGCATAAATAAAGTTTTGTAACGCATGCATGCCGTGCCGTTTATAAACAAACAAATCGGCAAACAAACAGATCGGCTTGATTGAGAAAGTTGGCTTATTCATGTTTACTAATTGCCACGAAGTGTTGAATATATACATGCCAACAACTCTGAAAATCAAACGTTACAAAACTAATTGCAAGGATGTTTCTCAAAAGAAAATAACATATGCAATTATTAGAGATTATTCAATGTAAGAAACGTTTCTTTTCAATTTTTATCAACGTAAACAACTGCGCGTTATATTTCTTTATGTGGTAGGAAACGTTTTGTATTTTTTTTTTTTGGGCAACAACTTCATTAAATTCAAACCGGTAGTTAGGCCGTGGCCATTACAACATCTTCACCTAACAAAATGGATTTTACCAGGCTATCAGCAATGTGGTTTTTTTCTCTAGAAATCCACTCAAAGGAAATAAACTCAAAACACTGAATCATGAATAAAATATCCGAAACAGATCCATAGATTTCCATATTTGAGTTGTAGGAAACGTTTTGTATTAATAAACATCATTTCGATGTAAATACATCTTTGTATGAAGATAATTTCATTTACGTTTTGAGTATTGAACATTGATTAGGCTGCGATTAAATTATTTTTTGGTTTAGTAAGGATATAAAACCGTTTAAAACAAATTATAACGGCTTAATTAATCCCAACAGAGCAAGAGAAAATCAAGAAACTTTATTTAATAAACCGGGGTCTAACCAGTTAAATCAAACCAGACAAAGAATCTACAGAACAAGAGAAAGTGTCCTAAGCAACGACCAAACCGCCTTCCATGTTTCTTTCATATCTCAGCCTCTAGGCACTCTACCAGCTTCTACATCTTCTTCTTCTCTCCTCATACTCGGATTATCCACCAAATGTAAACCCATAAACCCTCCGTCTTCCTCTTCACCGTTACCTCCCTGAGCCACTCCATTCTCTGCTGCTTGCGCTTGTGCTCGTGCCGCCTCCAACACTTGGAAGTAAGCATATGGCCCCCACGCTTCAAAAACATATCAAAAAATTTCATCATAAATTCACAACAAGCCTGTAAATGGAATCCTCAATTCTTTTTGTTTACCTTCGGTGTGATAAGGTGGTGGAAAGAATTGAAGATAACAGAACGTAGACACCACGAGACCTGTAGAATATAGTATAAGTTTGTATGATGTTCAAAGGGAAACAAGTTTTGAGTAGAGAGTGAAAACAAGCAAACCTAGCAAGCCTCCTGCAAAGACGTCTTGCCAGTGATGCCAATAGTCATCCACACGGGATATACCAACAAGAGCCGCAACTAGCAAAGGGAGTATAACAATGCATAGCTTCGCAACGTGGCCTTTACCGTCAAACGCTTGAATCTTCCCTGATAAATACAGCGACAAGAATCCTAGACCCGCAAAAGACCCTACAAAAGGCAAAAACAATCTTTTTGTCAAAAATCCTCAAGAAAAAAAATAATAAACATTAGGCTTTGTGTTGTCTTACAAGAGGTGTGTCCGCTTGGGAAGCTTTTGTGCCCTTCCCTTATGACACTTTTATCACCATGGCATATCACATCTCCAAGGGTATCGTAAACCTGAGAAGCAAAAAACAAAACAAAACTCAAGAGACAGAACATGAACTAAAAAACACACAATAGTAAAAAAAAACACTTACAGCTTTGCCATCAGGAAAACAACGCCAGAAGAAGTCAGGGCGTGGTCTACCAACTGCATTCTTAATCGAATCTGTAAGCACTGCCGTCACCAGAACAGAGTATAACAGACCTAGCACCGCGTGGTGAAGATCGTATACGTCTCTTCTACGGAAGTAGATAGATATGAAGATCACCAATGGCAGCAGCATTGCATAGACCTGTCATTTTAGAAGAAATAAATGGTTTTTATATTGTGAAAAATGTGAGAGGTTGAGTTCATGGAAGGGTTACTTACCGGGACAGACCAGATTGGTACGGGGTTACTCTTCAGAGGGTAGCTTAGATCAGTCATCATGTCTTTACCGACAAAGCGGTAAAACGGGTGGATTATGAGGAGGATACACTCGAGGACAACGAGTAGTACGAGTATGATCCAGTCGTGCATGTGAGTCCTTGCGAGTGTCATTCCATGGGACCTCACAGTGTGAGCGCCTAGCTGTGCCTCCCTCATCTTGTGCTGCTTGGAGACATTAAAATATGACATTAATAGCATAATCTTCCATTTTTTTCTCTATGTTTTGAAGCGGTCATAGAGATGGAAAAACAAACAATCTAAGCAAGAAAGGTAAGTGCAATGTGTGAAAATAGCAACATGGACTCGCTACAAAATCTACTTGTAGCATAACTGAGCTACGTAAAAAGAAGTGTTGTCTTGAATTAAATTCATCAACAAGGACGTTTTGACATGGACAAGACCAAGAGACAAATACAATAAGAGGTACCTCTTTGCTAAAAGGTTCTATGAGTGGAATGTCTGATGGTGAGACCCAATTATCAGCAGTCACAGAAATCTCAGGTTCCCGGTTTGTGAGAGCCTAAGATCATCCCAGGAATCACAAACTCTTCCGTGTAAAAAGTTTTGCAAGGGAAAGACAAAGAGAACCACCCCCAAATATTCAAGAAACAAGATTTTTAAGACAATTAACATTCCTGAGCATGTGTACTTTAACTCAACTGAAACAAAGATATATCTACTTGATAATGTTTATGGAAGGTGACTTGGTTGTAGAGTCAGTTTATACTAGTGGTATTATTAAAGACTATGATTGTCTTGAATCAACCTATCTAATCACTAAACCAGCTTGCATAAATTGCACAAATAGAACAGAAGCTTAGTACTAAGCAAACTTAACAAAACTGCCTCATGGCGCACTCCCATCAAGCACCAACTCCACTGACAACGTTCTTTAACGACTTAGTGATTCTACAATTCAACTGATCATTATCTGTTATAGTGTTATATGATCACAAAGTCATTGCCATAAATAAATGGTTTTCTTCTGATCTGAAAAAAGTCTTTCTTCTACGTTAACCACCTTAATACAATAACTATTCAAATGTTCAAGCTGGAAACTAAAGTTTACAAGAAACCCACCAAAATATATAAAGAAATCTATACACAGAACCACAAGTCTGGAACCAAAAGTCATTGACTCGATACTATTGCAGACCTATAACAAGAATCGATAAAAAAAAAAAAAAGGGTAACTTCACCTAAATTAATGGGTAAAAACCTAAAACACACATTTGAAGGAACGTATCAATTTGAAGTGAGAAACCCACCAATTTAAAAACCTTTCCCAAAAATCACTGGCAAGAATCAACAAACCTGAAAAAGCCCACCAAAATTCAGAAAACGAGGAAAAGGCATCGTAGCAGTTTAAAAAGCCACAGAAATTAGTTAGCTGAAGAAGAAGAGGAAAAATAAAAAAGAAGATCTAGCTGGAGAAAAAAAAAGAAGAAGAGGACAGGAACTGATACTAATTGAAGGAGCCATACACAGTGACTCTTGTGGGGACAATCATAATCTACACAAGTGGGAGAAAAATAAATACTTGTATATGTCTGTCTACACAACAACAACAAAAAAACACATGTGAAAGGAACAACCTTTATCCCCCCTCCATGGATATGATGCAAAAGAAAGATTTTTTTTAACTGAAACGAAAATTACCGGACTCTGTTCGTCTTCTTTGTGTAAAAAAAAAAAGCAGAGAAAAGGAGGAGTTTTTTTTTTACCTGATGCTGATCGATTCGTTGCTTTGATGCTGATGAAGAAAACGTGGGTTAGTGACAAAGGTGTATTCCCCTAAGTTATATAGTTCCGTGGCGGATGAAACAGAGAAAGCACGCGTTTTGATGCATTGATGATAAATGAATACAATTGTATGTATACTGTTTAGGTCACTGATTGGGTTCCAATTATGTCAAGTTTAGGCCTTTAATTTTCTTCAGCTGTTATGTTTTTTTGAATTTTTGAATGTTTTCTATTTTCTTCTTATTATTCTCTTTTGGTGCTTTTCTTGTTTTTGGGTTAAAAACATCTTCAGCAACCTCACCTAACCTTAACCTTACAGGTGTAAAGAATGAAGAGCTGCCTCTGAATGTAAACTAGTCATTGTCTCTAAAACAAAAATAACTAAAACCGTTTGTCAGAGACACTCACATGACGAATACGAATAACTTAACAAGGTTGAAACTTTGAACAAGCAAGCAAAACACACAAACGGGCATTCTCACTCTGCTTTGTTGTCATCTTCTTGTAAGAGAGGGTCTCTAAGAGAGCCAAACATCCAATCCATCCATATAGTATAATGACCATAGTTATGCTTGTAAGTGGTGTGGTGTATCGTATGGTACCCTGCACCCATCACAGGCCAGATGTTACCGTGGATGCAGTCATGTATGTTCGCTGTCCATATCGCTTCCATGAACAAGAGACCTAGATGAGTTGTGAAATGAATCGGCACTATGAACAGAGCTATCACGTGCGGTACTGCCTGAAGTATCCCGTCTAGTGGATGAAACGCAAGCCCTGAAAGAAAACCAAAAACTGGTAAGAAACTGAATGCTACCAATCTTTGACATGACTAAAGTATTAAGAAATTAAAATATATACTTTACCGGCAAAGGGAGAGAGTGTGTTCTGTTTGTTGTAGATATGATGGGTGGCATGGAGATACTTGTAAAGAGGCTTAATGTCATGAAGCTCTCTGTGCATCCAGTAAATACCAAACTCGACTAGAACAAGGTAGACAGCTATGGAAACAAAGTAGAGGAACCAGCTGACTTCGCCTATTCTAGAGTAACATTTGGTCCAACCACTTTCGATCATGTACTCGGATACAGTTGGAAGCAGAGTGTACCAAGGCATCGACTTCATTGCCACAGATATTTGTAAAAGCATAGCCTTTCTTGTAGGAATGGCCTCTGATCACAAAGTAGATTATCAAAAAAATAAAAAGATTTCAAACTAAAACAAAACACTATACTTCTACAAATTTTATCACAGAAACTCTGCTATATTGTTAGCCTGAAAAAGTTTCATAGATCAAGCAGAACACATATTCATAATATCGAATGAAGTCAAGATTCAACGTAGACAACCATTGCAACTAGCAATTTAATTAGAGGTAATGTGAAGTATTATTGCCTAAGAACTTTTATATCAAGCCCAAAGATAGAGAGAATTGTAACCAAGCAAAGGTATATAACGCAAGCACAGAGCTAAAGAGTCTACTCTATCATAAACCTCATCAAGCAAGAGACATCATCAGAAGTAAAACACATAGTTCATCAGTTTCAACATAACTATTACAACTGAGTTCTAATCTCATCCATATATTCATTCAGACTTAAACTGAAAAATTAGCTATTGAGGTTTATTTTCATGACGAAGAAAGTGAACTACCAAACCAAAAACATGTAAAGTCTAACATGACATTCATCATTCAGATGCTAAGTATGAGAAACAAAAATAAAACTTTCCTTTTTTTCTGAAAAACTGACATGAACCAATCAGACCATGGCAGGATCGAACACTAAACTCCAAGATCGAGATCACCACAGGAAACTAATTCAAGAAGCTTTTAAAATCACCTCTGGGGAGATAAACGTTAAGTTTGAGGTAATAGATGTAGAAGCACCAGAGAAAGCCTGAGATGAAGTAGAGCAGTGTTCCAGCGAGGTAGTTCCGGAGCCATGTCTGGAGAAAATGAGGTAATGGATCCCACAGATTCGACGGCAAGAGGTGACTTAGAACAATGCGATTGTAAAACGAGGTTTCTTCCACAAACTGCATCAGATACTCACTGTCCACCGCCATTTCAATCCACCGTCCGATAATCGGTGCCGGAAAACGAGAGAAGATTCGCCGGAGTGATTTTTTTTTTTTTCTGTACTTAACTTGTCCTGAAGTGGAACAAGTCAATTGAACTAAAATGCATGCCTAAAACCTTTCACACTCGCGCTGTAATGCGTTGGCCCACTTTGACTTTATCGAAATAGCTTAATTCTTCCCAACGTTTATTGTATTTACAAATTGAACCTTGTACTTCTACATAGAGTCCGAAAACCCTCATTGTGTCCGCACGTGCGGTCCGAACGAATTAAAAGGCCTGGGACTCATTATATTCTAATGGGCAATAATTAATAGCCCAAATTATAAAGCCCAAACTAGTCCAGAACCAAATCGTTTCAATTATCAAACACACTTGAACTACCTTAAAGACAAACTTCCAGTTTAGTAGATTATAAAACAATAACATGGATGTTTGTAACATTTGTTATTTGTGTGACCAATTCCATATGTATTCATCCGGGGGAGGTTGATTGATTTTTACAAACAAGGCTTTGATTTTTTCATAACCTACTTCAAATGCTCTAGATTTCGTAACGGGCTCTATGGGCGGCCCTATGCAATATCTACTACATCACTCAAGAAATTTATAAACATTTACCATTTATAAATTCTTATTACTCATTTATAACAATTTACAATAAATGTTATTTTGTGAAAATGAGAATTTGTGGAACCAATATACACTAGCAGATCAAAACGAAGGATAATAATTCAGAGAAAACTCAATTGGTAAGTGTTGGAACTCAGAGCTGAGGGCTTCATGACCAAATACAGAGAGAAGATGAGAGACCTGAAACTATGAAATTATACGAAGAGCAGCAGCAAATGTAAATAATGTGCTTTTGGTGACTAGTTTAATATAAGGAGCCGTTGTTTTAGATTTAATACTAAACTAGAGTTTGGTGTGTGGGTACGTTTTTCTATTTATATACATTTTTTCATTTAGTTTATACATAACAAAATTATTTTAAAAAATTGTAACTTAGTTTTGTATGTTGTGTAACCTTATTAGCAATGTTGGTGGATAATTTTTATATGAAAAATAATTAAATATTTTATTTACAATCTATACATATACTGTATATTGTGTACACTTTGTACATTATGTAAAGTGGTAAATTAAAAACATTGCGAGAAAGGATAATACAATTTTTGGTTAGCTAAGAAAATTTATTGGAATCAAAAGATCGATATTTTTATGATTAGTGTAAGGTGGCGTTAAGCTAAGTTAAATTAATGGGAATGACATTGATTTTAGGAATATTTTATGGAACAATAATGACATTGATTGTTGGTTCCAATCGGTTTATTTCAAAATAATTAATTCAATGGCAGTCAATTATATTAAATTAATTAATGTGAAAAATGTGAGAGGTTGAGTTCATGGAAGGGTTACTTACCGGGACAGACCAGATTGGTACGGTGTTACTCTTTAGAGGGTAGCTTAGATCAGTCATCATGTCTTTTCCGACGAAGCGATAAAACGGGTGGATGATAAGGAGGATGCACTCGAGGACAACGAGTAGTACGAGTATGATCCAGTTGTGCATGTGGGTCCTTGCGAGTGTCATTCCATGGGACCTCACAGTGTGAGCGCATAGCTGTGCCTCCCTCATCTTGTGCTGCTTGGAGACATTAAAATATGACATAAATAGCATAATCTTCCATTTTTGTCTCTATGTTTTGAAGCGGTCATAGAGATGGAAAAACAAACAATCTAAGCAAGAAAGGTACGTGCAGCGTGTGGAAATAGCAACATGGACTCGCTACAAAATCTACTTGTAGCATAACTGAGCTACGTAAAAAGAAGTGTTGTCTTGAATTAAATTAATTAATTCAATGGCAGTCAATTGTAAATTTGTAATTATTAAGCAAAAATAAGAGCTAAATATTATATGTACTTTAATTTTAATAGTTTAGATATATATAATATACTAAAAGGAAAAAATAGTGAGTATGGAAGTTATCCATCTTGGCAAATTAATCATCCAATCTGAATCATCATCTTAGCTTTTTAGTTAAAAGTTAAGAGACAATTTCTTATATTCCGTTAACAACTCAACGCTAATAACCTCACTAATCATGCTCTCATGTGGTCTGTTAATTTTACTCAACTCGGGAAAAGGTGATGTATTAGAAAGTGGTGCTAAGGTCAAGGAAAGAAATTGGGAAGTAGCCATCTTTGAGCTGTACGACAATCGTTGCAACGACACTCGACTTCTATTTTCATCACAAGCTTGAATCAGGTGGGTTTTGATCCGATTATAAGGTAAGGAAGAAGAGAAAAATATTGACCTCAATCGATGCATATAATACAATAGCAAATCATTATCATAATTTTTTTTTTAGGGCGTGTTGGAGAATGGTAGAGACAGGCGTGAAGAATAAAACCGTTTCAGTCAGACTATACACAGATTTTTTTGGCGGGTTTTTGTAAACTGATATAGATATTATCAGCCCTGTTCGTTTCTTTAACGCGCGTCAGCGTCAAGACCAAAAATTAACAAACAAAACGGAGATATTTAGTAGCAGCGTCGATATAAAATTGCCGCCGGCGACTCTCCCAACTGATCTTGTCCGTATTTTCATCGAAAACACCTGACGCCGTAAATATTAGCGGCTCGCAGCGTCAGCGTCTCAAATATTCTTATAATTTAACTCTCTCTTCTAACTCCTTGCTGACCTGAAATTTTAAATACTTTTATATTTCCTTGCCGCTGGAAGCTGAGGCTGCGTCTCAACAACTTATGATTGGATTAATCCCAACTGAAAAAGTTAAAAGCAATAAACTTTATCTAATAAACCGGGGTCTAACCAGTAAAACCAAAAACAAACAAAGAATCTACACAACATGAGAAAGTGTCCTAAGCATCGACCAAACCAGCTTCAGTGTTTCTTTCATATCTCAGCTTCTACATCTTCTTCTCTCCTCATACTCGGATTATCCACAAGATGTAAACCCATAAACCCACTGTTTTCCTCTTCACCGTTACCTCCCTGAGCCGCTCCATTCTCTGCTGCTTGCGCTTGAGATCGTGCCGCCTCCAACACTTGGAAGTAAGCATATGGCCCCCAAGATCCTCCGTCCAATAAAATGGCGATCCACGCCGATGTTCGGTGCCGGAAAACGAGAAGATTCGCCGAAGTGTTTTTTTTCGGGTACTTTAAGTCTTAAATCTTGTCCTGGAGTGGAACCAGTCAATTGAACTAATGCATGCCAAAACCTTTCACACTCAGTTGCGCTGTAATGTGTTGGCCCACTTACATTTTATCCATATATATGTGATTCTTCCCAAACTTGTATAATCTTTTCAAATTGAACCTTGTGCTTCTATATAGAGTCAGTAAACCCACACGTGCGGTCCCGAACGAATTAGAAGGCCTGGAACCTTATATAATCTAATGGACTATAATTAATGAATAAAGCCCAAATCGTTTCAATGCAACCAGAAAGAATTGGGTGGGTTTTGTACCACTCAGTCAATTATCAAACATACTTCTCCTTCAATTTTTTGAACTTTAAAACTACTAGCATTGTCGACCAAACAAAAAGCTACAAGCATAGAATATATGGTTTGGAAAAATACAATTAGATTAGCTAGTTGTCATAATGAGATTGAAATCGATGTGATTTGTTTTTTTTTTTTCTTTTGCTGGTGAAACTCTTCTTTGCAGCGTATATAGTATTGGGTAAAAATGAAGATTTCTTGGCTTAAATAGAATTTTTTTGATTAAAAAAAAGAGAGATAACATATCGGCTAGATTTTTTCCCCAGTTGATGATTATATTTTGGCTGTTTTATATATATATAAAGACATAATTTGGAATTATCGTCAAAAATGAGAAAGTTTTTAAATTTATTTTGGTATATATTTTGTCGGTTTATTTATTACAAAAACGTGAGAGTGAGGAGTCATCGTGCAGTCCACGTGGACAGCTAGCAACCGGCCCACAAACCACGGACGACGTTCAATCCGTCGGCAAAACACGTGATTCCTATAAACCATCTGTCACTTTTCCACCTTCTCAAGCTAAACATCTCACCCCCACACTTCTATTTAATTCCCATTTACACCCCACACTTTTAAAATTTGCAATTATACCCTCCTCTGTTTATAAATTTAAAAAATCCACGATTCAGGAACTTTGAGTCTTCTTCCATGGCCATTGGCGCTTAAGCTCATATATACTTTGAGAATAAACTTATCTCCGAGAAACGATTTTTGAAACTTCGATTCGGAAATGGAGATCGCTACTGTCGTCAAGGCAAATGGCGGTTGCGAAGCGGATCGACGACGACGGCTCCGCCGATTGAGATGCTCCGTGAAGGACTACGCTTGGGGTAAAATCGGGTCGGATTCACTCGTTTACAGAGTCTACGCAGCGAATTCGGATCAACCAATCGATTCGACGCGTCCCTACGCGGAGCTTTGGATGGGGACTCACCAGTCAGGTCCGAGTTACTTGGAGGATGACGCTGATGGTGGCTCCGATGGCGTGACGCTGAGATCGTGGATTGCTGAAAACCCTGAGGCTCTTGGAGATAGGGTTTTGGAGAAATGGGGTTGCGATCTTCCCTTTCTCTTCAAGGTACATTGTTAAAGATCTCTGCTTTTTTTTTTTTTTTTACGATTTTGCAAAATTGATTTTACTGAGTTGAATCTCTTACTGTTGTTATGAGTTGATGAATTGTGGAATGTGATTAGGTGTTGTCGGTGGGAAGGGCCTTGTCGATTCAGTCACATCCGGATAAGGTTTTGGCGAAGAAATTGCATAAAGCTCATCCCAATCTTTATAAAGACGACAATCACAAACCAGAGATGGCGTTGGCTTATACTCAGTTCGAGGCTCTTTGTGGGTTTATACCTCTACAGGTATCATTGCTATGTAGTATCTATCAGTTATCATCACTATTTATAATTGTTTTTCATTATAGCCAATGGCCCACTTAGCACTTGTTATTTGGCCTGTCCTAATTTTAATGATAATTGGATGAGTTATATTGTTAATAACTGTAACATCTCCTCCTCTACAGGCTACTGTTCTAAGAACGAGTCTAAGGTTTGAGATTAGATTTGATGAAGAGATCTTTAGGCTCGTTCATGGTGTTTAGGAACCAAATTGATTTGGAGAACTTTTCACTGTCTAGGCTTTTGTTTCGTATATGACTTTCCTCCTTTTGCCTGTATATATCTCAAAACAAGTACACATTACTGAAAGTTAGGAACTAAATTGATTTTGGAGAGTAATTCTATGAATTTGAGTTATTCAGTTTCCAAAACTCCAGGATAGCTTGTTTTTTTCAGGATTGTAGGATTTAATTTTGTTCTTGTGAAAAATTGCAGGAGCTTAAGAGTGTGATTCGTGCTATTCCTGAGATAGAAGAGCTTGTTGGGAGTGAAGAGGCAAACCAAGTCTTCTGCATCAGTGAACATGATGAGGAGAAAGTCAAATCTGCTGTCCGAACTATCTTCACCTTGCTAATGTCTGCAGGTCCCGACACAACAAAGCAAATCGTATCCAAACTGAAACACCGTCTGCATATGGAGAGTCAGGTCTTTTTTTTTTCTTCTATTGATTCCTTCACTTACAAATTATCTTGTGAAGTGCAACTGGCTAAATCCTTCCCGTGGGATTTATTGCAGGAACGCCATCTGACAGACAAGGAACGGCTTGTTTTGAAGCTAGAGAAGCAGTATCCAGATGACATTGGGGTCATCTCGGCATTCTTCTTCAACTACGTGAAGCTCAATCCTGGTGAAGCTTTGTACCTTGGTGCAAACGAGCCACATGCGTACTTATTTGGTGAGTGCATTGAGGTCATGGCCACTTCAGACAACGTAGTACGAGCTGGCCTCACTTCCAAGCCTCTGGATATTCAAACACTTTGTTCCATGCTCTCATACAAACTGGTAAAACTTTTAACTTAAAAAACCAAACTCAACGCACGCACCAAGACCTTTTACTGAGTTGTTATCATTTCTGAATTTTCAGGGCTTTCCTGAGATCCTAAAGGGATCAAGGATTCGACCATACATCACAAGATACCTCCCACCTTTCGAGGAGTTTGAGGTTGATCTCTGTGATCTTCCCTGTGGAGCCTCGACGGTGTTTCCCTCTGTTCCAGGCCCTTCTCTTCTGCTTGTGCTCCAAGGCGAAGGAAGAATGTCTACAGACGCTTCAGCAGATGAGATTTCGATGGGAGATGTTCTGTTTGTGCCTGCAGATACTGAGATTCACTTGAAGTCTTCATCTGACTTGAAGCTGTACAGAGCAGGAATTAACAGTAGGTTTTTGGATTCTCCATAGTTGAAACTACACACAAGCTACTGTTTATCAGTGAAGCTTTTCTTCAGTTATTGTAATATTATACAAACTGTGTCAATGCACTTCTGTGACCAGAAATTCAATTTGTTTGTGAGATTCTTTATGATAAATGTTTCAGAAATTTTAATACTTTAATAGAAATTTCAGGAAGAGTGAAGTAACTTGTACTAGAAACAGAATCAAAAGCTCTCTAGCAGACAAAACAACAAAGAATGGAACAAACAATCATCTCTTCAAGCTTCTGCGACTGGGTACTCGAAAACTACATCTCGCCCTGTAAGTTTCCTGTAGACACCGACCATTGTCTCAAGCTTGTACTCAGTGTTGTTCCTCTCCTTAGGCTCCAAAAACACCTGCCGAAAATAGAAACATGTTAAACTAAGAGCTTAACAGACAATGAAAGACCAAGCAAAATGTATCAGCTTTTTTTTTTTACCTTCATGATCTTGGTGCCATCAACACGGTATCTAGTACGCTTTCCAACAATCTCAGCAGGGTAAGCGACATCCTCAAGCATGGCTTCATGGACGGAGGTGAGAGTCCTGTTGCGTGGTCTCTGAACAGCTGAGCCCTTCTTAGGGGGACGCATGATTCTCCTGGTGGCAACAAAGACAACATCTTTGCCACTGAACTTCTTCTCTAGCTCTCTGACAAGACGAGGATGGATCTTGCGGAAGGCTTTCCTTAATCTGAAGGGAACGTAGATCACAATAGCCTTGCGGTTGCCAGAACAATCCATCTGACTGCACATGAAGGGAAAGGAAAAAAGAATAAACACTTACACAGCCAAAGTTAAGATCATAGCAGCCTCTAGAAATGAATACTTACACAGCTTGGTTAATGTAGAGATCTTTCAAGTCGCTTTTCAACTCCTGGTTGGTGTTTTCTAAGTCAAAGAAAGCCTGTGAATATGTAGAATCAATAACCAAACCAATAAAAATTAAAAAAACCAACAAAACACATTCACGAGATTAAGAAAGAAGAGAGAACCTGAGCAACTTCCTGTTCGAAGTCTGTTGGTGCCACACCCTTGTCCTTGTGGATCTTGTTCTGAGCAGAGAACATCTTGGCAGATTCTAAAACAGAAGACAGAATAAAATAAGGATAATCCAATCAACACTTTGATTGATAGCTATAAAGTAAAAGCTACACTTTGTGATCAATCCTAGTTCTTAGCTCACTAGTGACAATGAGCTACATTTCTCAATTGATTACAAAAGCTAACGTATTTTAAGCAGATCACTCTACTTGTAACACTAACCAGACTCTAAATGGATTATAGCTCTCACTAAAGCTAACCATCGTTCTCCAAACAGAGTGAGAAAACAACGATTGGACTCGAAAAGGCAGACATAACAATTGAGCTTCGTAGGGTAAATACATTGAAACGTACCAGAGAAACACGACGAAGAACCCTAGAAGGTGGTGCAAAGGTTTACTGCTTGGTGAAGCAATGGTTTAAGGGTTTATCACCCTCAATGGGCCGTTAATAGGGTTTCAATAAATGGGCCTTATATATCAGTTTTTCGGAGGCAGCCCAATATGTATATCATCAAAACGACCTTTTGTTTGGTTCCCCTGCGCGCGTGTTCATAACCATATATCGTATAAAGTTTGATAAAAGTTTAAATTCTTATCTTGTTCGTTTTTTTTCTTTGGTCTTTTTCAGTTTTGAGTCCCAGTCAATACGTCTGTGCTCTTTGACCTTTTATATTTTCTATGGAATTAGTTTCTTATGGTCAATGCATTCGTTGGCTTCTTCTCTGTTTCTGAACATCCTTTTAAATACAATAATTCTCTCTGAGCTTTGAAATCATAAAAAAGCTACGAATTTTGTTCTCATCTTCGGTTGTGTGTTTCAATTGATGAAACAGGTTAGGCGTTCTTCTGGAGATAAAAGTGGTTCGAAGATGAATCATTGCAACCTTAAGCAGAACGCCTTCATGTCTCCCGAGGAATCCATAGGATTTGTTGTTCCTGTCTCTTGTAACTCTGTCGACACCGTTGTTTGTCCTAAGCCTCGTCGCGTTGGCATTCTCCTCAATAACGTTATTCGTCCGTATAGATTATTACATTCTAGGTAGGTTTTATAATGTCTCTTTCGTTTGTCTTTATGCCCACAAAGATCGTATTTATGTAAAACAAAATACTGATTTTTTTTGCTTTGTTCTGGGGTTTAAACAGTCAATCAGGAGCAGCGGATGTATGTGATTCTAAAGCTGGGGCAGATCTTTTGGACATCATTCTTAGAAAGGTTTCTCTCTTTCTTCAACCTTGTGCGTTGTATATCAAGCAGTCACTTGTCTTCCTTTCTTTGGTTTTGTATCATTCTTCATTGATCTGTGTTTCTTTGTATTAACACCAAACGCTAGATTATATTTATTATAGTTGCTTCAAGACGTTTATCCACACATCCATGTATATAATGGCTTCATCAGAATGCACCTGTCTTCCTGTGTCTGAGTTATGATTGTTTGTTGTTCTTCCCTGTACATAATACTTTTACGAACCTTCTCCTTGTTTTGTTTTTATCAACTCGTAGCTATGTAGCATGTGTATGTAGATTGATCTTTAGTCAAATTCTTTAATGGATTCACTAATAGATGTGTCCTTATTATTCCGATCTGAACTTAATGATTCTCTTTTCTCTGTAGGATGAGACATTGTCCGCTGTAGTAGCTTCATCACCTCCATTTTTCCTCGGGTCTCCCCCGAGCAGAGCATCGAACCCGTTAGCTCAAGATGCGCGATTTGGAGACGACAAACTCAACCCTATCTCACCCTCGCTCTCATCTCCATCTTCATCTTCATCTCGTGTCAAAGGAGGAGGTTGTGGTCGAGTGAAGTTTGAGATTAAACAGGGAGTTGTAAGAGTTGAGGGATTCAATTGCTTAAACAGGGACTCAAGCATACCTGCCATGGCTTAGAAAGGAACAGAGATTCACAAAGTGTACATAAAATCCAGAATCAAAACTCCATTTCGTTTTTGAAGTATGATATATATTGAAGATGAAGAGGGAAAGGAAGGTTAAAGATCAGTCAATATCACCAGCTAAGGCTTTTACCGCAGTTTTCTGTAACTTTGAGATCAATGATGCGTTTAACGCATAAATTTCGAGAATAATTAAAAAAATATGACAATACTGTTTTAATATATATGTAGTTGAATCCTGCCATAACTACGATGAAGGTCAAAGAGGTTTGGAATTTTGCTGTCTCCGTTTCTCAAGAGAATAACGATTTTATATTGGTTTGTCCACTAATTTAGAGAGTATTTGCAGTTTTGCTAAATTAATTGATAAAATATTAGAACGATGTACGTGTACCATGAAAAGAAGTTTAACATACATTAATACAAATATATAATGTGGTTATAATTTTAAAACAAATCTAAAGATCATAGGCTTCAATATATAGAGCGTTTACCGAAAAACTCAATATTTTTGTAGGGACACATAGATTTTGAGAAAAACTCAAAAATATGGCAATACTATTTTAATACATAGTTGAATCCTGCAATAACATATGATGAAGGTCGAAGAGGTTTGGAACCTTTGTTGTCTCCGTTTTTCAAGAGAATATCGATTTTATGGTGGTTCGTCCAATGATTTAGGGAGTATTTGCAGTTTTGCTAAATTAATTGATAAAAAATTAGAACGATGTCCATGTACTATGAAAAAGAGTTTATCATACATTAATAGAAATGTATAATGTGGTTATAAATTTTAAAACAAATTTAAAGATTATAGGCTTTAATATATAGAGCATTTACCGAAAACTCAATATTTTCGTAGGGGTTAACACATAGATTTTGAGAAAAATTCAAAAAATATGACAATACTGTTTTAATACATAGTTGAATCCGCTAATAACATATGATGAAGTTCAAAGAGGTTCAGAACCTTTGTTGTCTCCGTTTCTCTAGGGAATAGCAATTTTATAGTGGTTCGTCCACTAATTTAGAAAGTATATGCATGTTTACTAAATTAATTGATAAAAATTACAACGATGTCCATGTACCACGAAATAGAGTTTATGAGGGGGGGGGGTACCAAAAACACATGGATTTTGAGAAAAATTCAAAAATTATGACATTACGGTTTTAATACATAGTTGAATCATGCGATAACATATGATGAAGGTAAAAGAGGTTTGGAACTTTTGTTGTCTCCGTTTTTCAAGAGAATAGCGATTTTATAATGGTTCGTCCACTAATTTAGAAAGTATATGCAGTTTTACTAAATTAATTGATAAAAAATTAGAACGATGTCCATGTACCATGAAAAGGAGTTTATCATACATTAATTAAAATTTATAATGTAGTTATAAATTATAAAACCAATCTAAAGATTATAAGCTTCAATATATAGAGCGTTTACCCAAAAACTCAATATTTTCGTAGGGGTTAACACATAGATTTTGAGAAAAAATCAAAAAATATGACAATATTGTTTTAATACATAGTTGAATCCTGCAATAACATATGATGAAGGTCAAAGAGGTTTGTAATCTTTGTTGTCTCTGTTTCTCAAGAGAATAGCGATTTTATAGTGGTTCGTCCACTAATTTAGAAAGTATATGCACTTTTTCTAAATTAATTGATAAAAAATTAGAACGATGTCCATGTACCATGAAAACGAGTTTAGCATACATTAATTCAAATATATAATATGGTTATAAATTTTAAAACAAATTTAAAGATTATAGGCTTCAATATATAGAGCATTTACCGAAAACTCATTATTTTCGTAGGGGTTAACAGATAGATTTTGAGAAAAATTCAAAAAATATGAAAATTCTATTTTAATGCATAGTTGAATCCTGTAATAACATATGATGAAGCTCAAAGAAGTTTGGAACATTTGTTCTCTCCGTTTCTCTAGGGAATAGCAATTTTATAGTGGTTCGTCCACTAATTTAGAAAGTATATG
>NC_027752.1:46394291-46396167 GCF_000695525.1 Brassica oleracea var. oleracea | reverse complement strand
AAAACAAATCTAAAGATTATAGGCTTCAATAAATAGAGTGTTTACCGAAAAACTCAATATTTTCGTAGGGGTTAACACATTGATTTTGAGAAAAATTTAAAATACTGTTTTAATACATAGTTGAATCCGGTAATAACATATGATGAAGTTCAAAGAGGTTTGGAACCTTTGTTGTCTCCGTTTCTCTAGGGGATATCAATTTTATAACGGTTCATCCAATAATTTAGAAAGTATATGCAGTTTTACTAAATTAATTGATAAAAAATTAGAATGATGTCCATGTACCATGAAAAGGAGTTTATCATACATTAATACAAATGTATAATGTGGTTATAAATTTAAAAACAAATCTAAAGATTATAGGCTTCAATATATAGAGCATTTACCGAAAACTCAATATTTTCGTAGGGGTTAACATATAGATTTTGAGAAAAAATCAAAAAATTTGACAATACTGTTTCAATACATAGTTGAATCCTGTAATAACATATGATGAAGCTCAAAAAAGTTTGGAACCTTTGTTGTTTCCGTTTCTCTAGGGAATAACAATTTTATAGTGGTTAGTCTAATGATTTAAAGAGTATTTGCAGTTCTGCTAAATTAATTGATTAAAAATTAGAACGATATCTATGTACCATGAAAAGGAGTTTATCATACATTAATACAAATGTATAATGTGGTTATAAATTTAAAAACAAATCTAAAGATTATAGGCTTCAATATATAGAGCATTTACCGAAAACTCAATATTTTCGTAGGGGACACATAGATTTTGAAACAAATTCAAAAAATATGAAAATACTGTTTTAATACATAGTTGAATCCGGTAATAACATATGATGAAGTTCAAAGAGGTTTGGAACCTTTGTTGTCTCCGTTTCTCTAGGGGATATCAATTTTATAACGGTTCATCCAATAATTTAGAAAGTATATGCAGTTTTACTAAATTAATTGATAAAAAATTAGATCAATGTACATGTACGATGAAAAGGAGTTTAGCATACATTAATTCAAATTTATAATGTGGTTATAAATTTTAAAACAAATTTAAAGATTATAGGCTTCAATATATTAAGCATTTACCGAAAACTCATTATTTTCGTAGGGGTTAACACATAGATTTTGAGAAAAATTCAAAAAATATGAAAATATTGTTTTCATACATAGTTGAATCCTGTAATATCATATTATAAAGTTCAAAGAGGTTTGAAACCTTTTGTTGTCTCCGTTTCTCTAGGGGATATCAATTTTATAACGGTTCATCCAATAATTTAGAAAGTATATGCAGTTTTACTAAATGTAGGGACACATAGATTTTGAGAAAAATTCAAAAAATATGAAAATATTGTTTTCATACATAGTTGAATCCTGTAATATCATATTATAAAGTTCAAAGAGGTTTGAAACCTTTGTTGTCTCCGTTTCTCTAGGGGATATCAATTTTATAACGGTTCATCCAATAATTTAGAAAGTATATGCAGTTTTACTAAATGTAGGGACACATAGATTTTGAGAAAAATTCAAAAAATATGAAAATATTGTTTTCATACATAGTTGAATCCTGTAATATCATATTATAAAGTTCAAAGAGGTTTGAAACCTTTGTTGTCTCCGTTTCTCTAGGGAATATCAATTTTATAGTGGTTCATCCACTAATTTTGAAAGTATATGAAGTTTTACTAAATTAAATGATAAAACATTAGAACGATGTCCATGTACCATGAAAAAGAGTTTAGCATACATTAATTCAAATTTATAAGGTGAAAAAATTAGAACGATGTCCATGTACCATGAAAAGGAGTTTAGCATACATTAATTCAAATTTATATTGTGGTTATAAATTTTAAAACAAATTTAAATATTTTAGGCTTCAATA
>NC_027752.1:46394079-46394184 GCF_000695525.1 Brassica oleracea var. oleracea | reverse complement strand
AATAACATATGATAAAGTTCAAAGAGGTTTGGAACCTTTGTTGTCTCTGTTTCTCTATGGCATATCAATTTTATAGAGGTTCGTCCATTAATTTTGAAAGTATAT
>NC_027752.1:46390949-46393979 GCF_000695525.1 Brassica oleracea var. oleracea | reverse complement strand
AGTTTTACTAAATTAATTGACATAAAATTAAAACGATGCCCTTGTACCGTGAAAAAGAGTTTAATATACATTAATACAAATGTAGAATGTGTTTAGAAATTTTAAAACAACACCAAAGATCATAGGCTTCAGTATTAGAGCATTTACCGAAAAAATGAATATATCCGTAGGGGTTTGTTTACCCATAGATTTTGAGAAAAATTCAAAAATATGAAAATTCTAATTTAATGCATAGTTGCATCCTTCACTAACATATGATGAAGGTCAAAGAAGTTTGGAACCTTTGTGGTCTCTGATTTTATAGTAGTTAGTCCACCAATTTAGGGAGTATTATGAAGTTTTACTAAACTAATTGACAAAAAATTAAGACGATGCCCTTGTACCATGAAAGAGAGTTTAATATACATTAATACAAATGTAGAATGTGTTTAGAAATTTTAAAACAACACCAAAAACCATAGGCTTCAGTATTAGAGCATTTACCGAAAAAATGAATATATCCGTAGGGGTTTGTTTACCCATAGATTTTGAGAAAAATTCAAAAATATGAAAATTCTAATTTAATGCATAGTTGCATCCTTCACTAACATATGATGAAGGTCAAAGAAGTTTGGAACCTTTGTTGTCTCCGATTTTATATTGGTTAATCCACCAATCTAGGGAGTATTATGAAGTTTTACTAAACTAATTGACAAAAAATTAAGACGATGCCCTTGTACCATGAAAGAGAGTTTAATATACATTAATACAAATGTAGAATGTGTTTAGAAATTTTAAAACAACACCAAAAATCATAGGCTTCAGTATTAGAGCATTTACCGAAAAAATCAATATATTTGTAGGGGTTAACCCATAGATTTTGAGAAAAATTGAAAAATATGAAAATCTGTTTTAATACATAGTTGCATACTTTACTGCTGAAGGTTAAAGAAGTTTGGAACCTTTGTTGTCTCTGATTTTATAGTGGTTAGTCTACCAATTTATAAAGTATTATGAAGTTTTACTAAATTAATTGACGAAAAATTAAAACGATGCCCATGTACCATGAAAGAGAGTTGAATATACATTAATAAAAATGCAGAATGTGTTTAGAAGATCATAGGCTTCAGTATTAGAGCATTGACCGAAAAATTCAATATATTCGTAGAGTTAACCTATAGATTTTGAGAAAAATTCAAATATATGAAAAAATCTGTTTTAATGCATAGTTGCATCCTTCACTAACATATGATGAAGGTCAAAGAAGTTTGGAACCTTTGTGGTCTCTGATTTTATAGTAGTTAGTCCACCAATTTAGGGAGTATTATGAAGTTTTACTAAATTAATTGACAAAAAATTAAAACAATGCCTTTGTGCCATGAAAAAGAGTTTAATATACATTAATACAAATGTATAATGTGTTTAGAAATTTTAAAACAACACCAAAGATCATAGGCTTCAGTATTAGAGCATTTACTAAAAATCAATATATTCGTAGGGGTTATTAACCCGTAGATTTTGAGAAAATTTCAAAAATATGATAATTCTATTTTAATGCATAGTTGCATCCTTTAGTTACATATTATGATGTTCAAAGAAGTTTGGAACCTTTGTTGTCTACGATTTTCTAGATAATAGTGATTTTATAGTGGTTAGTCCACCAATTTAGGGAGTATTATGAATTTTACTAGATTAATTGACAAAATATTAAAACGATGTCCATGTACCATGAAAGAGAGTTTAATATACATTTATACAAATGTAGAATGTGTTTAGAAATTTTGAAACAACACTAAAGATCATAGGCTTTAGTATATAGAGCATTTACCGAAAAATTCAATATATTCGCAGGGGGTACCCATAGATTTTGAGAAAAATTCAAAAATATGAAAAAATGGTTTTAATGCATAGTAGCATCCTTCACTAACATATGAAGAAGGTGAAGGAGGTTTGGAACTTTTATTGTCTCTGTTTCCCTAGAAAATAGAGATTTTATAGTGGTTCGTCCAACAATTTAGGGAGTTTTATGAAGTTTTACTAAACTAATTGACAAAAAATTAAAACGATGCCCTACTTCAGTATTAGAGCATTTACCAAAAAAATCAATATATTCGTAGGGTTTAACCCATAGATTTTGAGAAAAATTCAAAAGTATGAAAATTCTATTTTAATGCATAGTTGCATCCTTCACTAACATATGATTCGAGCATTTACCGAAAAAATCAATATATTCGTATGGGTTAACCCATAGATTTTGAGAAAAATTCAAAAGTATGAAAATTCTATTTTAATGCATAGTTGCATCCTTCACTAACATATGATGAAGGTCAAAGAATGTTTAGAAATTTTGAAAAAACACCAAAGATCATAGGCTTCAGTATTAGAGCATTTACCGAAAAAATCAATATATTCGTAGGGTTAACCCATAGATTTTGAGAAAAAAAATAAAAATATGAAAATTCTATATTAATGCATTGTTGCATCCTTCACTAATACATGATGAAGGTCAAAGAAGTTTGGAACCTTTGTTGTCTCCGATTTTCTAGATAATAGTGATTTTATAGTGGTTAGTCCACCAATTTAGGGAGTATTATGAAGTTTTACTAAATAAATTGACAAAAAATTAAAACAATGCCCTTGTGCCGTTAAAGAGATTTTAATATACATTAATACAAATGTAGAATATGTTTTGAAATTTTAAAACAACAACAAAGATCATAGGCTTCAGAATTAGAGCATTTACCGAAAAATCAATATATTCATAGGGGTTAACCCATAGATTTTGAGAAAAATTCAAAAATATGAAAATATGGTTTTAATGCATAGTAGCATCCTTCACTAACATATGAAGAAGGTGAAGGAGGTTTGGAACTTTTATTGTCTCTGTTTCCCTAGAAAATAGAGATTTTATAGTGGTTCGTCCAACAATTTAGGGAGTTTTATGAAGTTTTACTAAACTAATTGACAAAAAATTAAAACGATGCCCTTGTGCATGAAAGAGAGTTTAGTATACATTAATACAAATGTAGAATGTGTTTAGAAATTTTGAAA
>NC_027752.1:46390489-46390942 GCF_000695525.1 Brassica oleracea var. oleracea | reverse complement strand
GAAAAAATTAATATATTCGTATGGGTTAACCCATAGATTATGAGAAAAATTCAAAAATGTGAAAATTCTATTTTAATGCATAGTTGCATCCTTCACTAACATATTATGAAGTTCAAAGAAGTTTGGAACCTTTGTGGTCTCCGATTTTCTAGATAATAGCGATTTTATAGTGGTTAGTCCACCAATTTAGGGAGGAATATGAATTTTACTAAATTAATTGACAAAATATTAAAACGATGCCCATGTACCATGAAAGAGAGTTTAATATACATTAATACAAATGTAGAATGTATTTGGAAATTTTGAAACAACACTAAAGATCATAGGCTTCAGTATTAAAGCATTTTACCCATAGACTTTGAAAAAAATTCGAAAATTAGAAAATTCTGATTTAATGGATAGTTGCATCTTTCACTAACATATGATGAAGGTCAAAGAAGTTTGGAACCTTTG
>NC_027752.1:46390144-46390250 GCF_000695525.1 Brassica oleracea var. oleracea | reverse complement strand
ATGCATAGTTGCATCCTTCACTAATATATGATGAAGTTCAAAGAAGTTTGGAACCTTTGTTGTCTCCGATTTTATAGTGGTTCGTCCACCAATATAGGTTAGTCCA
>NC_027752.1:46389819-46390006 GCF_000695525.1 Brassica oleracea var. oleracea | reverse complement strand
GAATAAGTATATTCGTAGGGGGTTAACCCATAGATTTTGAGAAAAAAATAAAAATATGAAAATTCCATTTTATATGCATAGTTGCATCCTTCACTAATATATGATGAAGGTCAAAGAAGTTTGGAACCTTTGTTGTCTCCAATTTTCTATATAAGAGCGATTTTATAGTGGTTAGTCCACCAATTTA
>NC_027752.1:46388078-46389735 GCF_000695525.1 Brassica oleracea var. oleracea | reverse complement strand
AAATTTAGAATGTGTTTAGAAATTTTGAAACAACACTAAAGATCATAGGCTTCAGTATATAGACCATTTACCAAAAATTCAATAATTTGTGTGGGGGTTAACCCATAGATTTTGAGAAAAATTCAAAAATATTAAAATACTGTTTTAATGGAGCATTTACCGAAAAAATCAATATATTCGTAGGGGTTAGTTAACCCATAGATTTTGAAAAAAAATCAAAAATATGAAAATTCTGTTTTAATGCATAGTTACATCCTTCACTAAGATATGATGAAGGTCAAAGAAGTTTGGAATCTTTGTTGTCTCCGATTTTATAGTGGTTAGTCCACCAATTTAGGGAGTATAATGAAGTTTTACTAAATTAATAGACAAAAAATTAAAACGATGCCCTTGTGCCATGAAAGAGAGTTTAATATACATTAATACAAATTTAGAATGTGTTTAGAAATTTTAAAAAAACACCAAAGATCATAGGCTTCAGTAGTAGAGCATTTACCGAAAAAATCAATATATTCGTAGTGGTTATTAACCCATAGATTTTGAGAAAAAAAATAAAAATATGAAAATTCTATTTTAATGCATAGTTGCATCATTCACTAATATATGATGAAGGTCAAAGAAGTTTGGAACCTTTGTTGTCTCCAATTTTCTATATAAGAGCGATTTTATAGTGGTTAGTCCACCAATTTAAGGTGTATTATGAATTTTACTAAATTAATTGAAAAAATATTAAAACGATGCCCTCGAACCATGAAAGAGAGTTTAATATACATTAATACAAATGTAGAATGTGTTTAGAAATTTTGAAACAACACTAAAGATCATAGGCTTCAGTATATAGAGCATTTACCGAAAAATTCAATATATTTGTGGGGGGGGTTAACCCATAGATTTTGAGAAAAAATCAAAAATATTAAAATACTGTTTTAATGCATAGTTGCATCCTTCACTAACATATGATGAAGGTCAAAGAAGTTTGGAACCTTTGTTGCCTCCAATTTTCTTGATAGTAGCGATTTTATAGTGGTTAGTCCACACATTTAGGGAGTATTATGAATTTTACTAAATTAATTGACAAAATATTAAAACGATACCCTTGTACCGTGAAAGAGAGTTTAATATACATTAATACAAATGTAGAATGTGTTTAGAAATTTTAAAACAACACCAAAGATCATAGGCTTCAGTATTAGAGCATTAACCGAAAAAATCAATATATTCGTATGGGTTAACCCATAGATTTTGAGAAAAATTCAAAAATATGAAAATACTGTTTTAATGCATAGTTGCATCCTTCGCTAACATATGATGAAGGTCAAAGAAGTTTGGAACCTTTGTTGCCTCCGATTTCTCACAAATTTAGGGAGTATTATGAAGTATTACTAAATTAATTGAAACAAAATTAAAACAATGCCCTTGTGCCATGAAAGAGAGTTTAATATACAATAATACAAATGTAGAATGTGTTTAGAAATTTTAAAACAACACCAAAGATCATAGGCTTCAGTATTAGAGCATTTACCGAAAAAATAAATATATTCGTAGGGGAACCCATAGATTTTGAGAAAAAACAAAAATATGAAAATTCTATTTTAATGCATAGTTGCATCCTACACTAACATATGATGAAGGTCAAAGAAGTTTGGAACCTTTGTTG
>NC_027752.1:46387627-46388028 GCF_000695525.1 Brassica oleracea var. oleracea | reverse complement strand
GGAGTATTATGAATTTTACTAAATTAATTGACCAAATATTAAAACGATGCCCTTGTACCATGAAAGAGAGATTAATATACATTAATACAAATGTAGAATGTGTTTAGAAATTTTGAAACAACACTAAAGATCATAGGCTTCAGTATATAGAGCATTTACCAAAAAAATCAATATATTCGTAGGGGAGTTAACCCATAGATTTTGAGAAAAATTCAAAAATATTAAAATACTATTTTAATGCATATTTGCATCATTCGGTAACATATGATGAAGGTAAAAGAAGTTTGGAACCATTGTTGCCTCCGATTTTCTTGATAATAGCGATTTTATATTGGTTAGTCCACCAATTTACGGAGTATTATGAATTTTACTAAATTAATTGACAAAAAATTAAAACGATG
>NC_027752.1:46378129-46387619 GCF_000695525.1 Brassica oleracea var. oleracea | reverse complement strand
TTAATATACATTAATACAAATGTAGAATGTGTTTATAAATTTTAAAACAACACCAAAGATCATAGGCTTTCAGTATTAGAGCATTTACCCATAGATTTTGAAAAAATTTCAAAAATATGAAAATACGGTTTCAAAAATATAATGAAGGTCAAAGAAGTTTGAAACCTTTGTTGTCTCTGATTTTATAGTGGTTAGTCCACCAATTTAGGAGTATTATGAAGTTTTACTAAATAAATTGACAAAAAAATAAAACGATGCCCTTGTGCCGTTAAAGAGAGTTTAATATAAATTAATACAAATGTAGAATATGTTTAGAAATTTTAAAACAACAACAAAGATCATAGGCTTCAGTATTAGAGCATTTACCGAAAAATCTATATTCGTAGGGGGTTAACCCATAGATTTTGAGAAAAATTCAAAAATATTAAAATACTATTTTAATGCATAGTTGCATCCTTCACTAACATATGATGAAGGTCAAAGAAGTTTGGAACCTTTGTTGTCTCTGATTTTATAGTGGTTAGTCCACCAATTTAGGAGTATTATGAAGTTTTACTAAATAAATTGACAAAAAAATAAAACGATGCCCTTGTGCCGTTAAAGAGAGTTTAATATAAATTAATACAAATGTAGAATATGTTTAGAAATTTTAAAACAACAACAAAGATCATAGGCTTCAGTATTAGAGCATTTACCGAAAAATCTATATTCGTAGGGGGTTAACCCATAGATTTTGAGAAAAATTCAAAAATATGAAAATTCTGTTTTAATGCATAGTTGCATCCTTCACTAACATATGATGAAGGTTAAAGGGGTTTGGAAATTTTATTGTCTCCGTTTCTCTAGAAAATAGCGATTTTATAGTGGTTAGTCCACCAATTTAGGGAGTATTATGAAGTTTTAATAAATTAATTGACGAAAAAATAAAACGATACTCATGTAGAATGAAAGAGAGTTTAATATACATTAATACAAATGTAGAATGTGTTTATAAATTTTAAAACAACACCAAAGATCATAGGCTTCAGTATTAGAGCATTTACCGAAAAAATCAATATATTCGTAGGGGAACCCATAGATTTTGAGAAAAAAAACAAAAGTATGAAAATTCTATTTTAATGCATAGTTGCATCCTACACTAACATATGATGAAAGTCAAGGAGGTTTGGAACTTTTATTGTCCCTCTTTCCCTAGAAAATAACGATTTTATAGTGGTTCGTCCACCAATTGAGGGAGTATTATGAAGTTTTACTAAATTAATTGACAAAAAATTAAAACGATGCCCTTGTGCCATGAAAGAGAGTTTAATATACATTAATACAAATGTAGAATGTGTTTAGAAATTTTAAACCATAGATTTTGAGAAAAATTCAAAAATATGAAAATATTGTTTTAATCCATAGTTGCATCTTTCACTAACATATGATGAAAGGTCAAGGAGGTTTGGAACTTTTATTGTCTCCAATTTCTAGGTAATAGTGATTTTATAGTGGTTAGTCAGCCAATTTAGGGAGTATTATGAAGTTTTACTAAATTAATTGACAAAAAATTAAAACGATGCCCATGTACTATGAAAGAGAATTTAATATACATTAATACAAATGTCAAATGAGTTTAGAAATTTTGAAACAACACTAAAGATCTTAGGCTTCAGTATATAGAGCATTTACCTAAAAATTCAATATATTCGTAGGGGTTAACCGATAGATTTTGAAAAAATTTCAAAAATTTGAAAATACTCTTTTAACGCATAGTGACATCCTTCACTAACATATGATGAAGGTTAAAGGGGTTTGGAAATTTTATTGTCTCCGTTTCTCTAGAAAATAGCGATTTTATAGTGGTTAGTCCACCAATTTAGGGAGTATTATGAAGTTTTAATAAATTAATTGACGAAAAAATAAAACGATACTCATGTAGAATGAAAGAGAGTTTAATATACATTAATATAAATGTAGAATGAGTTTAGAAATTTTGAAACAACACTAAAGTTCATAGGGTTCAGTATATAGAGCTTTTACCGAAAAAGTTCAATATTTTCGTAGGGGTTGTTAACCCATAGATTTTGAGAAAAATTCAAAAATATGAAAATTCTGTTTTAATGCATAGTTGCATCCTTCACTAACATATGATGAAGGTCAAAGCGGTTAAGAACTTTTGTTGTCTTCGTTTCCCTAGAAAATAGCGATTTTATAGTGATTAGTCTACCAATTTAGGGAGTATTACGAAGTTTTACTAAATTAATTGACAAAAAATTAAAACGATGCCTACGTACAATGAAAAAGAGTTTAATATACATTACTACAAATGTAGAATGTGTTTATTAATTTTGAAACAACACTAAAGATAATAGGCTTTAGTATATAGAGCATTTACCGAAAAATTCAATATATTCGTAGGGGTTGTTAACCCATAGATTTTGAGAAAAAAATTAAAAATATGAAAATACTGTTTTAATGCATAGTTGCATCCTTCACTAACATATGATGAAGGTCAAAGATATTTGGAACTTTTGTTGTCTCCGTTTCTCTAGAAAATAGCGATTTTATACTGGTTAGTCTACCAATTTAGGGATTATGAAGTTTTATTAAATTAATTGACAAAAAATTAAAACGGTACCCTTGTACAATGAAAGAGAGTTTAATATACATTAATATAAATGTAGAATGTGTTTAGAAATTTTAAAACAACACTAAAGATCATAGGCTTCAGTATATAGAGCTTTTACCGAAAAGTTCAATATTTTCGTAAGGGTTACCAAACCCCTATAGATTTTGAGAAAAATTCAAAAATATGAAAATATTATTTTAATGCATAGTTGCATCATTCACTAACATATCATGAAAATCAAAGAGATTTGGAACCTTTGTTGTCTCCGTTTTTATAGAGAATAGCGATTTTATAGTGGTTAGTCCACCAATTTAGGGAGTATTATGAAGTTTTACTAAATTAGTTGACAAAAAAATTAAAACGATGCCCACGTACCATGAAAAATAGTTTAATATATATTAATACAAATGTAGAATGTGTTTAGAAATTTTGAAAGAACAATAAAGATCATAGGCTTCAGTATATAGAGCATTTACCAAAAAAATTCAATATATTCGTAAGGGTTACAATGCAACTTCATGCACATATTTTTATAGTATTGCCTTTTAGTCTTAATTGTTAATTCTCTTGATTTTTCATTTTTCCAAATTTTCTTATTTCCATTTTTTGAATATTTTACATTTTAAGTGATAATTTTGTAATTTGATTTTTGGTTTTCCATTTTAATGTTCCATTAATGGAAATTATATCACTTCATTATATATAGCGAAATGTATATTTTACCTGATTGTTAATGAACCCTAACTGAAAACTACATATGTTTAGGTTTTTCAGAAAGTTATGTAAGTTTACTAATATAAATACTAGGTAAGGAACCCGTGCGATGTCACATGGAAACTCATTTTGTAAAATAAATTATTAAAAGACTATTTATAATGAATTATTTTTAAGAATTGAGTCTTCTTAATTAGTTAAAATGTCCTAAAAATGTTTTTCTAAAAATTAAAGAATTGTGTATTTTCATTATGTATATATGTTAAAATATCTCAATATATATCTCTCTATTATTATGTATCTTTTCATCATCCAATAAAGTGTATTTTGTAACGATGTGTCTATTCAAAATATACAATTTAAAATGGGTTACGAAGTAGAATTAAAGATTCAAAATCTAACCTTACTTTTTTGAAAGATTTGTTACCATTTTGTAGCATGAAAAAAGAAAGAAAATAATAATTTTCAGAAATTGAAAGGACAGAACTGGTTAACCGATGTATGCAACAACAGTTAACACAACCTCAGAGTTGTAAGTCATAAGATATTTATTTGGAAAGAGAATAATTTAATTGGAGGAAAAGCCGAAAACCCTAATAAATTCAGTCACAATGTGAGACCCAATTCCATTTTTTCAATCGTCTTCCTTCTCTTCAACCCTCATGTTTTTCAACATTTTGCATTTGTATGAGATGTTTTGATTTCTAATATCAAGAGCTCTCTGTTTCTTTGTTAGATCTCTTGGAGATTTGTCTGTATGATCGTTCAGGGAAGTGGTATATGAAGTTAGAGACATGAGAGATTTATGTTTGTCTTTTTTTCGTAATGATGTATCCATTAAAAATATATTTTAAAGATATTATAATAAAAATAAATACTTGAATATGAAAAACTCGTGTATAGATATTTATAGTGTTATAAATAATTTATTTTGTAAGTATTTTATTGTAAGTTTTTCACAAATTTATTAAAATGGTAAAAAAATTGTGTGCAGGTTTATGCTTATCTATTTGTTTCTTGGTTTCAATGTTTCTTGTTGTTTCATTTTTCCATTGCTTACAATTGCAATATTTATAGAGACCAGAAATTGCAATGGGTAACCACCAAAAATTGCAATGGTTGAAAACTATGACTTGCAATGGTTAACAATCAAAAGTTGTAATGGTTCAGTTAAACAGTTGCAAATGTTCATCCAAACTATTACAATAATTCATTTAAATGGTTACAATGATTTACTAAATCTCTAATAGATCATTATATATATATATATGAAAATTTAAAAAAAAACAATTTAAAAACATATATAATTGAAAAGATAAAGTGGGAAAAAATACAGTTTTCCAAGTCAAAATTGATATAAACAGAAAATATAAGATACAGTTATCAAACACACAAAACATAATAAATAGAATTGAAAAGATATCAATTCAAAAAATACAATTTTAGAAGAAAAAAACAGTTATAACGGTTATGAATGAAAAGTCATGAACAAATCTATATTATAATAGTTGAGTTTTTACTCACTCCTCAGCGCGCCACATCAGCGTTTTGTGGGTCCCACTTATAAAAAATGTGCAAAAGTGTCAAATTCATGGCTCGAACCCGGATTATTAAGATATAAACACCAACATTTATACCACTAAGCTAAATGATATTTTGTACATTGATGACCGAACCTAATATATATTTATGAAGGTCGGAAGCCCTTGCTTCTTCGGCTTCTTCTGAGGGTCGGGCCTACAAGTGTATTATGGGTTTCATTTTTAAATAGGATTTATCAAGTTATATGAAAAAGCTTAAGTTTGCAACAATTATAGTTTTCTCATATTGTAAACTACTGTCGTTTAACATGAATTTGAGTTGTTTTCATCATTGTCTCAAACAAGTCTGAGTTACAGCGTTGCGCCATGTGTCTATTCGTAATCTATTTTTTAACCGGTGAACTCTTCATCTCTCTATCTTAGATCATTTGATCATAAATGTTTCTGATTTGTAGCCCCTCTGTAAAGCCTATATATATGATTCTCATCTTTGATGAACTCAATCTGCATCTCCACAAAACTCATTGATTCCTCTTAGCTTTAACCATCTTCTAGAAAATGTTTCTCTTTACCTCTCCAGCTCCTCAAACCGGCGTCCCGGCGTCCTTCACTCAACCTTCGAGTCTCTCCGTCTTGGTCGTAGTAGTCAGAGCATAGCCTCTGGCTTCCTCCGCTTCTGGGATTGCTTGAACTTCAAGAAAGACTGGGAGTTTGTGGGAATCACGGTTCTCTTCCTTGATGAAAAGGTAAGTTAATATTCGATCTATCACATTTATTTAATATAATTGTTTAATTGATTTCCTGATTCTTTGTTGAATAATATTATTTGCAGATTCGTGATTAATGGGTTTACTTCCGTCGGACGCGCTAATCATTACATGCCATTTTTTAAAGCAGGTTACATTGTCAAAGTTGATAGTTTTGAGGCATGTACAAGATAACTGATCATTCATTCATATTTCGTTTCATCTCACTAACCATTATTGATGAAGTCATCATGGGTGCTCCTGAGATCATTCTCCAGTCAAGATTAGACTGTTCGACAATCTCCAAGTGATTGCGAACAAAAACCTAGAACTCCAAGGTATATTATGATATTGCATTTGAGTTTATATTATGTTTCGATATCATAACTGACATTTAAACTCGTAGATGTGGTTGGGCAAATTCGTTCTGTCCAGGGCTCTGACCTCACCAAATAAACAACTCGAGTCTTTATCCGTCTCCTCATTGATCTGTAAGAAACAATCAACACATAATTCATTTTATATTACTGTCTATATTGTGCTAACATCAATAATCAAAAATATTTTCTACCCAAGATTTGTGATCGTCTATTTATCTCCATTACTTATCAATCTAATTTTACACAAATTTTTATTTTACAGCTTAAGAGAAACCACAATAACTCAAACAATCAAAACACCAAAAACTAGAATCCCCAAAAAGACGAATCATTAATGATCACCTCTCTTTTTGTCTAATCTTACAAATAATCTTCAAAACAAAGATATCAAACCAATCAACTCAACTAAAACTCAACGACACATACATTGAGCCAGCTAAAAAATACAAACTACACGGCCAACTATTTAACAATTTACAAACTTACTTTCGCATATACTTACGAAGAAGACGAAGACGACAACCAAGATCAGTGAAATTACCTCAACAAAAAAGGAGAGTAAGTTACAAACTCTGAAAAATACAACTAACAATGATCTTTGTTTACATATTACCCATCAAATAAAAGAGAAACACACACAATCACGCCAGCTGATACAAGAGATAATCCCAACAGACACAAAGGCGGTAACAACATCTCCACATGCTCACTCCTCTTGTCTTATGAAAATAGCTTACATGCTCAAAGTCAACAAGCCAATGCTATTGTCTTCTTACGATAAATACATATATTCGTTTAAAACTTATTAAGGCCCAAATACTAATTGTCACTCATTTTATAGTTATTTTTTTTAAAGGTCTGGTAAAAGCAACAAGTTTAAAAAAAAAAAAAAACATATAACCAACAACTAAACTAGAGAAAAAAATATCCAGACACAAAAGGTACTCTCAACAACTTTAATATAATTTATGTAATCTCAACAATACAAGTAACAAATTAAAAAGACAAAAAACAATAAGTTGATACAGCAAGCAACACCACAAACTATATCAATCACATTACTAACACAGTTTAGTATTTCATGAGTGGAGAACAGTGCATATACAGTTCATCATCACAACTCTAACCATGTAACAATAAAAAAAACTTGAAAACAATGATCAACCCAAAACGCAAAATTCACAGCTACGATAACCTTAACAAATATTGAGATGAAACAAGAACTCTCTCCACAACCCTGCGCTTGCGCGGGGTGATATACCATGGATTTGACTCATTTTCATCCATGGTATATAAGTATTTTACTATCTATATACTATATATTCTATCCTATTAGGTATGTTTTCAGGTTCAGAAGTATCTTGGAGTAAAGTGATGATTATGGAGCATTTAGGAGCTTAAATGAGATTTCATCCGAGCTGACCATTAGAGATCGATACGAAGGAGAGACAATCGATTGATGCACATCCAGTGTCGTCGATCGATACAGAAGAGACGCCTCGACGATTGAAGATTATGATCGATCGATGTACATCATGTACCATTGATCGATGCCGAGACGCGGACGCGCGACCTAGTTGTAGCCGACTTTAAACCCAAGACTTCACCAAATTACAAGAATACCCCTGACGAGTTTTTAACCTAATAGATTATATACTTGCCTAAGTGTTTAGAGGCAAGAGAGCTTTCAGCCACCTTTTGTGTTTTCTTATTTTCAGTAAAGAGTTTTAGGAGAAAAGATCATAGAGAGATTTGTGATTGGAACTTCATTTGATTCATCTATTCTATTCTATGCAGTTTTCATTTACATTTTGTGTCATGAAATGCTTAGCTATGTCTGAGTAGTTCACATGTTAGATTTAGGGTTCAAATAGGTTAGAGGGATTAGCCCTAACTAAAGATTGCTAAGTTGTGGTATTCATTGATAGATTGATCTTAATGCTTGTTCTAGATTAGCTACCTAGAATATTGAATCTAGGAATCTGCATGAGTCAAGCAACCTTGACCATCCAGTCCTGAATCTAATCTGTCAGACTAGGCAATAGGAAAAAGGCTACCGCTGAACTAGGAAGCTAGTGTTCATTATCAACTTGCGCCTAGGACTTAACTAGAAGCATCGATCGATATTGTCTTCTGACAATCGATCGATATTGTGGTCAATAAACGACGGTTGAGATCCAAGATCTAGTTAGTTAACCAGTGAAACATTGCCATTGTTGATCACTGTGTTAAGGGGTTGAGTTCTAATATATCATGCAAGCGACTGATAGGCATCTACAGAATTATAATCTCCAACACCTGAATAGAAACCATGCATCTAATATCTTTCCAATAAGTTACACCCCAATCATCTTGTTAGTCGAGCAATAGACTTGCTCATTTAGGATTGCTATTTACTTTTAAACCAATAAACAATAAAACCTTAGAATTAATAATCATCTAGATTTAATAGGTTCCCTAGCTCCTTGTGGTTTCGATCCCTAAGTACTATAATTGAACCTCTTATTTGAGAGAGTAATTCACTCCTTAGGGTAATTTGAGTGGTATCACGGGGGCAATGCCCCTAGTTTATAATAAAAAGACACATCCATTGGAATTAGTTGGGATTGCTATTATTAGTAGATATGACTTTTCTACACCCCCAATTTATATCGCGACTGCTGACTAGAGAGTTGGCAAATTTGTTAAAGGTAAAATTTGAACTTGAGAAGTTAATAAATATATATATATATATATATGGAAATGGATGTTAGCTCCAGGTTTGGAGCATGATCGATGTGGAACAAAGGAAGAGTTACATGGTTGTACCGGTATGTGATATATCGGTTGACAAGTCGTTACAAGGTGATCACGTGGCAGATAACCATTGTGAAAGTATTGCTTTGGTTATAAGCAATCAGAGATCTCGGCTGTTGGAGAGATATCTGGAAGAGTAGATATCTTAGGGAAAGAGTATAAAAGGGGAACTAAGCAGGGAGCTTAGGTTACGATTTTAGAGATTTTATTTCGTGTGCTCTGAGGTTTGTTCAGTAGTGCATCTCGTTTTGCAAGCGGTGAGGTTCTCATCGTTGGTGCACTGGGTAGCTTAAGAATTGGTCCGTGTCAAGTCTGTTCAGACGTTGTACAATTCGGATTAGACTAACACTATAAGAAAACAGCGACATACCGAGGGAAAAATCGTCGGTATGTCATCGGAATAACGTTATTTCGACGACATACCGACGAAACAAGTCCTCGGAAATAACTCCTCGGAAATTAATTTTTCCTCGGAAATCCCTCGGAAATTTCCGACGGAATTCCGAGGAAATGAATTTTCGAGGAAACTCCGAGGACCACCAGTTCGTCGGAAAGGTCCTCGGAATATACCGAGGGAGAACTTCCTCGGGATATTTCGATGGACTTTCCGATGGTCCAATCCTTGGAAATTCCGACGAAATGTTCCTCAGAATTTTCATCGGGAATTTCCGAGGAACGGAGCCCTCGGAAAATTCCGAGGAA
>NC_027752.1:46375825-46377863 GCF_000695525.1 Brassica oleracea var. oleracea | reverse complement strand
TTTTTATGAATCAAATTCGTGTGTAAAGAGAGTAAGAGGGAGGATGAAGATATGGAGTGAATGAAGAGGAAGAGGGGTGCTTGTATTTATAGTTGAAATCCTGCCGACAGACCGAGGAAATTCCGACGGAATTCCGACGCCAACGGCTAGTTCGTCGGAATTTCCTCGGAATTTTTAAAATCCTCCAACGGCTCTGTAACGGCTATAATATATCCTCGGAATTCATCGGTTTTTTCCGAGGAATACATTTTTCCTCGGTATTCCATAAGAATATTCCGACGGATTGATATTTCCTCGGAATTCCGTCGGTATATTCCGAGGAAATTCCGAGGAAACCAAATTTTGTGTTTCCTCAGAATATCCTCGGAAATTCCTCAGGATATTCCGAGGATTTCATTTTCCGTCGGAATGTCCGTCAGAATACCGATGTTTTCTTGTAGTGTAAGTCCTATTGGATTGTCTAAAAGATTCTTAATAAAACAAGTTTGTGTTTGGAAAACCTTGTGAGTTCATAACTTTGGTTATCCTAGATCTTTCAATGGAACTAACGTCTCCTAAGGAAAACAGAAACATTGGGGGTGATTGGTAGTTGCTGTAGGTGTTGTCCACAGCCCTATTTATTTCTACAGCACCAAATTCAGAGCAATCAAGCTTTATATTTTTTTTTTAAACCACAGTTCTTAAAATAACCTACAGCTGTACAAGTGCTCTGCAGAGCCAAATATCCAAAGCAATTTTTTAGTGCTTTCCATAAAATTCTACAGCAATAAAATCTAAAGCCACAGCAAAAATTCTACAGATTTTTTTCTACAGCAAAAATTTTAAAGCTACAGTCATTACCAATCGGATCCATAGACTAAACGATAGTACTTTCTAAAAATGGACAGAGAATATACTTATTTTGACACAATATCAAGTGAATCATCAGTGAGAACATCATTTAGAATATACTTAAAATGGACAGGTAATAGAAACCAGGTTTCTCCTTCTTCATAAACAAAATTAGTAAGAAAAACAAATAAATCTATCGGTCGCCGACCAGACCAGAATCTCACCATATGTTCGTTTTTAAGTGCTTTTAGTGGCTCACACTTCTCTCTTTTAATGATTTTTTCCATCAGCTGAAATATATTACATTTTATTTTCATTCTTTCATGTTCTCCAAATTTTGCATGATGTTGCCTTTTTGTATGGTTTGCCTATATATTGATGTAAGGAGGAGAGGAGTTTTAATCGCACTGAAAATCCAGAACAAAGAGAATCCATAGGAGAATTTAGAAGGCTCTGTAGATAAGAGGATGGCAATGGTGAGAATCTTCTTCATGGAGGAGAACATTTGCGGCTCCCACATATTTCCTTTTTTAATTTATATGCTCTAGATTCATTTATAGCGCGGATATGAATTTTCAGTTTTTAATTATTTATTTTATTAAATGATGTATTTGTAATATTCGTTCATATTATATTCATTAAGTAAATATTTTTTTTATATCTTAAACTATCTATTTTTTACGAATGTGTGATATCATATAAAAAATATTAAAAAAATGAGTATAGAGTTAATTAAATAATTTTAAAAACAGAAATTTTTCTTTGGTGTGCGATATCATATAAATAATGATCCGCCCAGTTGACAAAAATCATGATTATTTTATGTGTAATTTTTTTTTATTTTGACCATTTCCTTAAAACTATATTAAATTTTACATATTTTAATTAGCATATTTTTAATATCTTTACCTTTTTATTTGAAATGCAACTCAATATTTTTTTAACAATTATAACAAAATATTTAAAAAATATTTTTAAAATTTGTTTGAAAAATATGAAAATTAGATTATAAATTAAAATTATCCTAAAATATGATAAGTTTTGATGTAAATAAAAAGTCAAATAATTATGTCAAAAATAATGATATTCAATGATAATAACAATTTTAATTGATTATTTTTTAAAAAATACTTTTACAAAAATATTGTTTGAAAGAAAATTCATTTATCTTTCAAATATAAAATGAAAATATTATAATTAAATAATA
>NC_027752.1:46300752-46375671 GCF_000695525.1 Brassica oleracea var. oleracea | reverse complement strand
AATAAAATAGGAAGTTTAAATTCATTTAAGCATATTTCATTAATGTAACTGAAAAGACAAGTAATAAATTAGGCAGTTTTATTCGTTTTAGGATATTTCATAAATGCAACTGAAAAAGACAAGCAAAAAAAAGGAATTTAATTAATGAAGTAAGAACATTTTGAAATTGGTACTTCTCTTTTAATAATATAGATATAATTGTTTTACAAAATAGTTAGAAATAAATAAAAACGGCTCTCTAAAGCATCCAGAGTCCTTGCCAATCAATCTCTAGTTTTTTTGGTTTTGGGATGCAGCTCTGGTACAATATTAGGCAATGATGTATATTCCTTAGTATGAAGAGATGTACAATATATACCGAGATTAGATTAGGGTTTAAGACTCTTGATAATTACAATGTGGTCCTTAATCCAATGTATCCTTTATAAAACTAAGATTGACCTAAGAAAAAACGTAACGAAGCAAGTGGAGTGGCAAGGCGAGACATGAGCTAACTAAAAAAAAGCATGTGGTTACTCTGACCTGAGCAGATTTTTGCTTCGTTTTATATGGGATCACAAGTTACAATTTACGACACTTCAAAAAAAAACACAATGAAGATGTTTCAAAAAAAGAAGATGTTGATGTACTCTGATCTGAGCAGATGTTTATTTGCAGACAGTAGAGGTAAAATCAATCAACGTTATAGCGATTAGCTCACTGAGGTTGCTTGGGTTGAGAACCAGTTAGTTGAGATGATTTGATTACGGATCTAGGTTCACTGTGGTTCCATTTTGGATTTGGTTCACTGTGGTTGTAGGTAAGAACACTTCCAATGAAAATTTCTCATGTGAACATCTCATAATATAAATAAAGAAAATAATACAGTAAGAAGAGAAAGTGAGATGAGGTTGTCCGCTGCTAAAATAATGGGTTGAAGCTCTGTAATAAACACTTTGAAGAAGCTCATGAGAAACTCAAATTACATTTGCCACTCAATATTAAATCTACTTTCTTTTTCACTTAAAATTTGATCAATATATATTACATTTAAATATAAAATGGATAGGCATGTCAATAAAACTTTTTGAGAACATCAATAAATTAATTAAAAAAACAGAACATCAATAAAATATTTTTTGTAGTAGCTAATGGATGGGCATGCTCTAAGATTATTTGAAACCAAAATAAACCTATACCTCCCCGGTTTAGTTTCAAAACCTACATAAAGTTCGATTGTAACTGGTTTAGATACAAAACCGGTATTATAAACAAATAAACCAAAGAATCTTCGGTTAGTTTTAAAAACCGGTCTCCTTTGATTATTCTGTCGTCAACCGTTTCCTTAAAACACATTCTCTCCTTGTTTCCGCAGAAAGTAGAAAAACCCTCTCGAACACGAACAATTTCTTGGAGCGAATCAATCAATCGATGGTTTGGGGTCTCTTTCCCGTTGATCCTCTATCAGGTTACCTTTTTTGTTCTCTCTCTAACTCCTATCACAGTATGTATTTTATTTAAGAGTGTGAAATCGTAATCGTTATCGTTCGTTGAGATTCGTGTATTGCCTTGCAAATGGAGAGAGTTTTGTTTGATTGCTTCTATGTTCAAATATTTAGTCATTACGCAGCTCTGAACAATGTTCAAGTGTTAATTTCATTCCTTTATTAACGTGCGTTGTGATGACGACCCTAGCGAGTTTTGGACCCATGATTGGTTGTATAATGGATATTAGTCTTGTGTTGTGTCTCAGGTGAAGATAAATACTATATCTTTTCTAAAGGGACTTACAAGATTGGTCGCAAAGGTATTCTTACATACTTTAATCCTCTTTCTTGTTCCTTGTTTGATAAAATCTGTGACTATGGTGTTGTTTATTGTATAGGATGTGACATCATTATCAATAAGGATAAGGGAGTGTCTAGGATCCACGCAGAGTTAACTTTCGACGCAACACCTGCTTCAACCTCTCGTAGGAATATATCTCCCGACACCTCATTTGTTATCCGTGTCAAAGATTGTTCAAAGTATGGTACTTTTATCAAAACTGACCCCGGGACAAAAGACAAAGTCCATGAGCTGCCTAACAAGGAGAGGATTCTCAGTGATGGAGATGTTATCACCTTTGGTACTGGTGCAGCTACTTACAGGTATTCCTAATCCTCCTGGTTACTACTCATTTGTGATGTTTATATCTGTTTCATTTCAATTAAAATCTTTCCAGGTTGTCTTTGATTCCGCTGGTGTTTTACTTATGTCCTTCCTCTGAGACCTTTAAGGTGGATCGGTTGGTACAAGATGCTGTTTCATCAATTGGTTAGTGACAAACATTATGCAAGTAAAATTGGTTTCAAATTACTCATATTGCCTGAAGATAATGTTGATATTCCAGGTGCTCGTACTGCTCCTACCTTGAGTGAGGAGTGCACACATGTTCTTGTTGAGCCGCGTATGCAAGTGAATGAAGCTCTACTCAATGCAGTTTTATCCCAAAAACCCATCATTTTGACGAATTGGGCTAAGGTACGTCAGAGAGTACTGTTGTCACCACCTCGTTTGTTGTTTTATAACTTTAGTTTTTTTTTTTTTTTCTAGCTTCTTGCAGAGAAAAGTATCCTCAGCGAGTTTCCTGGAAACAGTCAGTGAGTATTATATCTTAATGCTTTTCTTTAGTTACAGAACAAACTCTCCAGTTACTGACATGCTAATTTATAAATACAGGTACAGACCATCAGTGATGGTGGAAGAAGCTTTGGTGGATGTAATGGAACCAAACATCCGTGAAAAATGTCTAGAAGGATTCACCTTTGTGTTGGAATCAACAGACATGGTATAATCTCTTATTTGTGTAAAAATAGTCATTGATGAGCATCCATTTACCTATTCTTTCGCTCCTTGTTTCCCTTATGCAGTACAGATTTGGGAGCAGCTTCCCATCTTTACTCAAACTATGTGGCGCAGAGACTGTTGCCATATCAGAGATTAGCTCCATGAGTCAGGTTTGTGTTTCTAAATTGTCTTTGGCTCATTTGGTATTTCTGTAAGTAGCCATAACAAACCATAATCAACATTGCAGGATTCTCAGTATGGAGAAGCTAATCGGATGGTATGTGTCATCCCAATAAGCTCAGGAGACAAGTTTGCCCGTCTGAAGCATCTCAGTCTGTTATCTAGAGTTAACGAAATGGACTTAATAAGCGCTGTCTTGTCTGGAAATCTACCTTCGACTTCGTTGATACCACCTTCTGGTGAGGAGTACACACACAAAGCCAACCATATTTGCTTTTGTTTAAATGGCTTATCTAAAACATTTTCCTGTTTGTAGTTGTGATTTCATCATCGTGCTCTACGGATGAGACAGTGGTAGCAGACTCTGATGTCGAAGAGGAAGAAACAACATCGTCAGTTCGTATGGTCGATGCCACCGAGAAGGCAGAAACACCAGAGGAGCCTGCTGCTGCTATAGTGATAGAAGAGAGTCCGGTTACAGTAGTGGAAGAAACTATGAATTTGAACGAGTTCAAAAGCGTGAACTTATCGGCAGATACCGAAATGAAAGACTACAGTGATGTGACGACAATGAGAAGGGATCGTAACGATGAGCCTGAGTGTGGCAACTCGGAGGTTATCTACACTCAACATCTCATTGTTAGGGATTTGCTGTCAATAAGAAATGTCCGGTCTACAGGAGTGGAAGGAGTTGTTGACTTCAAACGATTCAGAAAGGTAAGAGAGAGCCTTTGGATTCTGAACAAGTGTTATGTTCGTGTGATGATGAGTTTGTTTTTTTGTTTTGTTAGGGGAATGTTATATCAGGAAACAGCTTCAGTAGTCTAATACCTTTCGCCAAGGATCCATACAAGTAATATTTTTTAGCTCCTATTGGTTTCTCTTTGCTTACTTGAAGTCTTAAACCTTTTTGTTTTGGTGTGTGATGCTAGAGAGTACGATGCTGGTGAAGGGACAGACTTTATGAAAGAAGAGAAGAAGAGGAAGCAGAGGGAAGCCGTTGCAGAGGACTTGTTTCACAATGAAAAGGTTTTATTCAAACAACATCATCTTGCATTGCATCAAAAATCTAGAGATTTTCTTTACACTTTATATATTTGTGGATATGCAGGCTAGAAAGCGTGGAACTGCTGGTTCCATCCACGGGTTGCTCAGTCGAGGTTGAGGTTTCAAGGTGAATATGCCGGTCTATGGCATAAGCGGGTGAAGCCGTGGCTTAGGACATATTTTAGTTTTTTTTTTTGCTTTTTACAAATAATTAATTAAGGTTTGTAAGGTTTTTCCTAGCTAAAATAATACTTGTGGGAATAACTAATCAGAATAACATTTGTCGGATCCTTTAGCAATATTTATAAACTTGTATTAACAAATATATTTGTTTTTCTATTTTAGATTACAACTGAAACCTTAATTAAAAGTTAGCTACTAAATAGTTTTTCATGTTGTCTTTTTCTTTTCCACCATTTTTTCAATTTATTTTCTATTGCTTCAATTCTTAGATCATAATATTCGTATTGACGAGAGATATGTGACTAATTTATTAATTTCTAATTTTTTATAAAAATTAGAAGATTGTGATGAGAGCAGTATCATGTGTTGACATTATTAGGAGTCGTTACGAGTTTGTTTTCTTTTGTGTTCACCAATCTTAATGATAATTTTCGAAAAACTTGATTACTATTTAGAGAAAGAAATAAATATTTGGCAAAAATATGTAAAAAGTTAGAAAAATATTAGCAAAAATTGGTGAAATTAATGTGATAATTACATATACAATAGATGACCATTAGGATGTCCATCACATAATAAATGACCATTACCATGAACCACAATTTTCATTTGTTTGGATGTCATTACGGTATTAACATGGGTAGTCCAACTAAAGTCATCAACTAATCCAAATTAGACATATTGTGAAGTGATTAATAATTTAAAATAAATTCAACTAGCCACTAATAACTACCATTAAGCAAATTTTGTTAGTTTGATTTTTTTATTTGTCACTATAAAATATTATTTATTTTATTTTATGCAATGTTTAATTAATTATACCAATTAAATGTCAAATAATATTATTATGAAATATATGATAACATCATATTGAACACAAACAACAAACAAAGAAAATTATAGGGAGCAAGGTTAGTACACAATATCAAACAAGAAAAACCAAATCTAAATTTGTTGGTTTCATATAGTAAACGCGTTGTAATCTTTTTGATGATTTTCTCTGTTTTTAATTATTATTTTTCTGTTTTTTTGTAGCGGTTTGCATGGATCCTTCAACTCTTGGCACTACAAAAAAATGATTGTTTTACATAACATAACTACTATCAGAAAAATAAATGATTCTAGTTTAAATTACTTCTTGACAAATGATACAAATTATTTATGTTATGAGAACTGATGTTGTAATAACTTATCTAACATCACTTCAATAAAATTGATATAAATATATATCAACTTACATCACTTATAAATAATTAATATTAAATATGAGTTTACATCAATTATATAATTGATACATTTTCTAGTTTTCATTAATATTACTTAGATAAATGATACAAAGTTAATATCACTTTAATAAAAGATGCAAAATTCAGTAATAGAATGATACGTTGCTTTAATTATTTTTTGTGATTTTAGTTTAACTGATCCATGATCTTCCATAACTGTTTCTTCTCAGCATATACATTATTATCTGTCATGATCTCCTCTCATGGTATCCTTCATAGTTCTCTTCCTCTTAAAACTTTTTTATTGTTCTAGACTATTTGATTTATAAGAAAATTAACAAGAATCAAGTATTTTTTTTTATCGTGAATCATGATGATTACATTTCTTCTCATGTATGATATGAAAGGAAACTAGGATATTTTAGTTTCTTTCTATGTTTATGGATTATTTTAATTAGATATCATTCTCGTCAATGGCAAATGAAGACTTGAAGAGTATTGAGCAAAAAGGAGTAAAAGTCTATGCGAAAAACAGTTGAAGAAAAATCTTTGGACGAATCGATTTGCTTCACACCACTTATGGAGACTGAAGACAAAAATAAAGAAGAAGAATTCTTTCTATTTGCTTTACAATCCATTTTTGTTGGGCTTTTTGCAAAAGTGACTCAAAACTTGGAGTCAAACAGAAAACTAACCTTTTCTTTTGACTCCTTTTTTTTTTGAGATTTTAACCCCACACCTGCACTTTATCTACGAAAATGCCATTAGTCCAGATGGAAGACTTTCCAGACGACTTAATTAAGTCGTCCGATAAGTCGTCCAGCTGGGAAGACTTTCCAGACGCCTTATTATAAGTCGTCTAATAAGTCGTCCAGATGGAAGACTTTCCAGACGACTTAATTAAGTCGTCCGATAAGTCGTCCAGCTGGGAAGACTTTCCAGACGCCTTATTATAAGTCGTCTAATAAGTCGTCCAGATGGAAGACTTTCCAGACGACTTAATTAAGTCGTCCGATAAGTCGTCCAGCTGGGAAGACTTTCCAGACGCCTTATTATAAGTCGTCTAATAAGTCGTCCAGATGGAAGACTTTCCAGACGACTTAATTAAGTCGTCCGATAAGTCGTCCAGCTGGGAAGACTTTCCAGACGCCTTATTATAAGTCGTCTAATAAGTCGTCCAGATGGAAGACTTTCCAGACGACTTAATTAAGTCGTCCGATAAGTCGTCCAGCTGGGAAGACTTTCCAGACGCCTTATTATAAGTCGTCTAATAAGTCGTCCAGATGGAAGACTTTCCAGACGACTTAATTAAGTCGTCCGATAAGTCGTCCAGCTGGGAAGACTTTCCAGACGCCTTATTATAAGTCGTCTAATAAGTCGTCCAGATGGAAGACTTTCCAGACGACTTAATTAAGTCGTCCGATAAGTCGTCCAGCTGGGAAGACTTTCCAGACGCCTTATTATAAGTCGTCTAATAAGTCGTCCAGATGGAAGACTTTCCAGACGACTTAATTAAGTCGTCCGATAAGTCGTCCAGCTGGGAAGACTTTCCAGACGCCTTATTATAAGTCGTCTAATAAGTCGTCCAGATGGAAGACTTTCCAGACGACTTAATTAAGTCGTCCGATAAGTCGTCCAGCTGGGAAGACTTTCCAGACGCCTTATTATAAGTCGTCTAATAAGTCGTCCAGATGGAAGACTTTCCAGACGACTTAATTAAGTCGTCCGATAAGTCGTCCAGCTGGGAAGACTTTCCAGACGCCTTATTATAAGTCGTCTAATAAGTCGTCCAGATGGAAGACTTTCCAGACGACTTAATTAAGTCGTCCGATAAGTCGTCCAGCTGGGAAGACTTTCCAGACGCCTTATTATAAGTCGTCTAATAAGTCGTCCAGATGGAAGACTTTCCAGACGACTTAATTAAGTCGTCCGATAAGTCGTCCAGCTGGGAAGACTTTCCAGACGCCTTATTATAAGTCGTCTAATAAGTCGTCCAGATGGAAGACTTTCCAGACGACTTAATTAAGTCGTCCGATAAGTCGTCCAGCTGGGAAGACTTTCCAGACGCCTTATTATAAGTCGTCTAATAAGTCGTCCAGATGGAAGACTTTCCAGACGACTTAATTAAGTCGTCCGATAAGTCGTCCAGCTGGGAAGACTTTCCAGACGCCTTATTATAAGTCGTCTAATAAGTCGTCCAGATGGAAGACTTTCCAGACGACTTAATTAAGTCGTCCGATAAGTCGTCCAGCTGGGAAGACTTTCCAGACGCCTTATTATAAGTCGTCTAATAAGTCGTCCAGATGGAAGACTTTCCAGACGACTTAATTAAGTCGTCCGATAAGTCGTCCAGCTGGGAAGACTTTCCAGACGCCTTATTATAAGTCGTCTAATAAGTCGTCCAGATGGAAGACTTTCCAGACGACTTAATTAAGTCGTCCGATAAGTCGTCCAGCTGGGAAGACTTTCCAGACGCCTTATTATAAGTCGTCTAATAAGTCGTCCAGATGGAAGACTTTCCAGACGACTTAATTAAGTCGTCCGATAAGTCGTCCAGCTGGGAAGACTTTCCAGACGCCTTATTATAAGTCGTCTAATAAGTCGTCCAGATGGAAGACTTTCCAGACGACTTAATTAAGTCGTCCGATAAGTCGTCCAGCTGGGAAGACTTTCCAGACGCCTTATTATAAGTCGTCTAATAAGTCGTCCAGATGGAAGACTTTCCAGACGACTTAATTAAGTCGTCCGATAAGTCGTCCAGCTGGGAAGACTTTCCAGACGCCTTATTATAAGTCGTCTAATAAGTCGTCCAGATGGAAGACTTTCCAGACGACTTAATTAAGTCGTCCGATAAGTCGTCCAGCTGGGAAGACTTTCCAGACGCCTTATTATAAGTCGTCTAATAAGTCGTCCAGATGGAAGACTTTCCAGACGACTTAATTAAGTCGTCCGATAAGTCGTCCAGCTGGGAAGACTTTCCAGACGCCTTATTATAAGTCGTCTAATAAGTCGTCCAGATGGAAGACTTTCCAGACGACTTAATTAAGTCGTCCGATAAGTCGTCCAGCTGGGAAGACTTTCCAGACGCCTTATTATAAGTCGTCTAATAAGTCGTCCAGATGGAAGACTTTCCAGACGACTTAATTAAGTCGTCCGATAAGTCGTCCAGCTGGGAAGACTTTCCAGACGCCTTATTATAAGTCGTCTAATAAGTCGTCCAGATGGAAGACTTTCCAGACGACTTAATTAAGTCGTCCGATAAGTCGTCCAGCTGGGAAGACTTTCCAGACGCCTTATTATAAGTCGTCTAATAAGTCGTCCAGATGGAAGACTTTCCAGACGACTTAATTAAGTCGTCCGATAAGTCGTCCAGCTGGGAAGACTTTCCAGACGCCTTATTATAAGTCGTCTAATAAGTCGTCCAGATGGAAGACTTTCCAGACGACTTAATTAAGTCGTCCGATAAGTCGTCCAGCTGGGAAGACTTTCCAGACGCCTTATTATAAGTCGTCTAATAAGTCGTCCAGATGGAAGACTTTCCAGACGACTTAATTAAGTCGTCCGATAAGTCGTCCAGCTGGGAAGACTTTCCAGACGCCTTATTATAAGTCGTCTAATAAGTCGTCCAGATGGAAGACTTTCCAGACGACTTAATTAAGTCGTCCGATAAGTCGTCCAGCTGGGAAGACTTTCCAGACGCCTTATTATAAGTCGTCTAATAAGTCGTCCAGATGGAAGACTTTCCAGACGACTTAATTAAGTCGTCCGATAAGTCGTCCAGCTGGGAAGACTTTCCAGACGCCTTATTATAAGTCGTCTAATAAGTCGTCCAGATGGAAGACTTTCCAGACGACTTAATTAAGTCGTCCGATAAGTCGTCCAGCTGGGAAGACTTTCCAGACGCCTTATTATAAGTCGTCTAATAAGTCGTCCAGATGGAAGACTTTCCAGACGACTTAATTAAGTCGTCCGATAAGTCGTCCAGCTGGGAAGACTTTCCAGACGCCTTATTATAAGTCGTCTAATAAGTCGTCCAGATGGAAGACTTTCCAGACGACTTAATTAAGTCGTCCGATAAGTCGTCCAGCTGGGAAGACTTTCCAGACGCCTTATTATAAGTCGTCTAATAAGTCGTCCAGATGGAAGACTTTCCAGACGACTTAATTAAGTCGTCCGATAAGTCGTCCAGCTGGGAAGACTTTCCAGACGCCTTATTATAAGTCGTCTAATAAGTCGTCCAGATGGAAGACTTTCCAGACGACTTAATTAAGTCGTCCGATAAGTCGTCCAGCTGGGAAGACTTTCCAGACGCCTTATTATAAGTCGTCTAATAAGTCGTCCAGATGGAAGACTTTCCAGACGACTTAATTAAGTCGTCCGATAAGTCGTCCAGCTGGGAAGACTTTCCAGACGCCTTATTATAAGTCGTCTAATAAGTCGTCCAGATGGAAGACTTTCCAGACGACTTAATTAAGTCGTCCGATAAGTCGTCCAGCTGGGAAGACTTTCCAGACGCCTTATTATAAGTCGTCTAATAAGTCGTCCAGATGGAAGACTTTCCAGACGACTTATAATAAGTCGTCTGCGCAGTCTTTTGGATTGAAGTAAATACCTGACTCAAGATAGCAGCTTTCATTGATCTGCGGCCTCTGCTGCCCTCGTAAGCCAGTATCGGTGGAGACGGACTGTCTGCTCTGGGACCACCAATACTAGCACCCAATTCCGGCATAGCTGTGTACGTCTAGACCTGAAGAACTTGTATAAACCCATCCACGGTGTAACAGCCAGCAATTTCTTTGTTCCACAAAGAGTCCATCAGCACCTTAAACGCGACTCTCCCCCATGGATAATTCTCAAACCGTTCTAAATCCATCACTAGCCTTGCCAGAGTAGATCGTGTAGCGGTTGAAAACTTTCTCCCTTCAATGAATCCAGTGAAGATGGAGAGGTACGCGAGCCGCTTGCGATCTTCCCTGGACCAATCCCCGCATCTCTTCAGTGCTGCTATTATCTGATCAGTAGTTGGCCCAGCTTCCAGATGAACTCCCAGCATCCCCCAGAAAGAAACCATCTCTGGGGTAACGTCACATTTTGGTGTCTCAAGGTCCTCGATGTACTCGCAGTTTAGACCAGTGAGGTTTTCAAACTCTAACAGTGAAAACCTCAAAGGTTCTGGACCAACGAGAGACCACATCTCATACTTCTTCTTAATGTCCAGCTTGAAACTGAGCATGTAGTGAACCAGCCTTGAAGCCCAACCAAATCCCTGCTCCTTGAACTTGATGAAAACTCCCAAACTCGACTCCTTGAGCTCTTCAAATTCGTCATCAGTAAGAGCTTTCCTAAGAGCAGTATGCAACTTGCTGTTATCCGTATGATACGAAATGCTATTGTGGGCTTCTGGTTCTTCCCCTGATGTGTATAACCTACGGGGGAGTTCTGGAATATCCATCCTTTTTGTCTGCAAAATAATCAAAGACAACAATATAAGTCCAGACGACTTAGTAGACGACTTAAATTACTTACAAGTCTTCCAGTCGCAGAAGGAGTTGGAGTACTCGTCATTGCGGTTATAGATCTGAAAAAATAAACGTGAAACGGTGAGAATGAGTAAATTGATAGAGACAACGTTTTATGTTCATCTTTTCCTCGAGATTGATGACTTAGCGGCGTTAGGGTTTACAGAGAAACGGCGCTAAGGTTTACAGAGAAGAAGCGGCGGCGCTAGGGTTTAGAAGAAGCGGCGGCGCTAGTGTTTAGAACGTTGGTGACCACGGTGGCGAGGGCGACGGTTTGTTCGGATATAGTGGAAGCGGCGGCGCTAGGGTTTAGAGGAATCGGCGGCGCTAGGGTTTAGAGGAATCGGCGGCGCTAGGGTTTAGAGGAATCGGCGGCGCTAGGGTTTAGAGGAATCGGCGGCGCTAGGGTTTAGAGGAATCGGCGGCGCTAGGGTTTAGAGGAATCGGCGGCGCTAGGGTTTAGAGGAATCGGCGGCGCTAGGGTTTAGAGGAATCGGCGGCGCTAGGGTTTAGAGGAATCGGCGGCGCTAGGGTTTAGAGGAATCGGCGGCGCTAGGGTTTAGAGGAATCGGCGCGGCTAGGGTTAGAAGAAGCTGCGGCGACAACGGTGAGAATGAAGTGAGATAGATAGCCGATGTTGAGAACGATGGTTTGTTCGGAAATCGTGGGAATTCGAAATCGCCTTTGAGAGGGAGAACTGTTAGGGTTTCTGAATTTCGCGAAAAATGAAACAAAAAAATAAAAATCACCTTATATATTGGGTAAATAATCCGGTTAGCTTTAAAATTACATTGGTAAACTTTAAGGTTTGGTCCGGTTTAGACGACTTATTCTGGCTGATAATGTACAACAGACGACTTAATATTTAGTCGTCTGTTTTCAGACGACAAAATATTAAGTCGTCCTAGACCCTAAAATGAACCCCTAAACTAAAATGACTAGATTAACTAACTAACCACGTTATAAAATCAAATTATACTTAAATAGTGTTTACTATACACAGAAATGAACACGCATAAGTAATTTTAAAAATTTTCAAAAACGGTTTTAATTCTTTCCAAAATCTAACCCTAAGAACACATACAATACTACAACATATGTTGATGAAACATAAACTTAAGAATATCATGACTCACTACTTTCACTCATCTATGCTGAAAACAATTGAAATTTGTTATATCTTAATTTATACCTCCTAAGACATATGTTAATTACATAATTCCCATTTTTCACTTATCAAAATATTTTTTACAAAATTTTTAAATTATGTTTAAGACTAACTGTCCAGACGACTTTAAGTTAAGTCGTCTGGACGACTTATTTTCAAGTCGTCTAAACAGACGACTTGCGAGGGGTAGAAACGTAAAAAGAATTCCGTTTTTTTGTTTGGTCACAAGGGGATAGTTGTAATTTCAATAGCCTTTTAGGTTACTTTTGCCTTTGACCCAAGTTGGGGTATTGTTTTGGGTTTGACTCCAAGTTTTGAGTCACACTTGGCAATTCTCCCATTTTTGTTCTGTGAATTCATTTTCTTTTTTCTTCTTGTTTCTTTTTTCTTGTTCTTCATATTGTATTGTCAATGGATAAATATGAAAATAGTTTATATTTTAAATAGATGACTATAAATTATATATCAATTAAAACAAATTTCGAATTTTTTTTTATTAATTTGATTTATTGACTAATGATAACAATTAGAATCAGTTATTTTAATTGATATGAAACCTGTCGGCCTCTGATCTAACTCTATCAGAGTATCTGCCAAATGCAAAGACGCAACATTGAAATAGGTATTAGTAAATGGTAACGAGCTTTTCATCAGATGCTCTTTCACCAATTTACTAAAGAGATACATAACAAAGCTATCACACAGGAACGTCTCTTTCATCAGATGCTCAAAATGGTATTGTTGAAGATTATCAGAAGACTTATATTAAGTATAATTCCATAAGGCGGTCAATCTTCTCATATTCATTCTCAACGAACTTGCTTAACAAACGGTCTCTTCTAGAACCCCTCAAAATCCCAGCTGAATCATACATATAATTAAGTAATTAACCACCAAGAAACCAAAGACTTAACATTCGGAACATGAAAGGAGGAAAACATCATATGATCTATACTATTAAAACAGAATTCCTACTAGGATTTTGCCCTTAGTTTTTAGAGTTATTTACAATATTATACCACTTCCTTATTTAGATTTTTTTTTAATTATTTTTTACAAAAATTGAACACACGTATTGTACCATTTAAAAATTAAAATTTTCCCATATATACTATATTCTCTCCTCTATTTAAGGAATATTCCAAAAGCAAAAAAAAAAATTAAACACTCTACTAATTAAATCTCTCATATTCGACTAGAATACAAAATATTTGTAGCTTAATATATATTCTACCGGAAGTATTCATTGAACAGAGGCTCGTGAAAACGTGCCTGGTGTGTTTAGAAGCGGCTGGAGCAAATGCAGTGGTAGCTTAATCTTACGCGATGATCTTTTTCGGAAACTCAACGAGATATATTTATTGGATTCTGAGGTTAGGGTAGAGATGTCAAATGGGCGGGCTATAAATGGGTGGCCCGTGTCCAAATCGATATGGTCCAAAATGGACAGACCCAGATTAAACCATAATTAAAATTTGTCCAGATGGGTGAACCCAATTATATTCATGGACAATATTGGGCTTAACCACTTGGACAATGGGCGGCCCAATAAACTTAAATGTCTAGGGTTTGAAAAATTGGGAGAAAACACAAATCACCTTTTTTTTTCTTCCCGTCTCACTCTTGTGTTTTTTCTTCGTGTTTGATTCTTCCTCTTCGAATCATCGTCTTCGATTTTTCCTCTTCGAGTCCTCGTCTTCGATTCTTCCTCTTCGTGTTCGATTCTTCTTCCTCGTCTTCGTTCTTCTTCAATTTTTTTTCGATTCTTCACCAACTTCTGATTTCATCATCTCTTAAGATTTGATTTTTCGTGATTTGTGTTATGGGTTTTCACTATTAGCTACTGATTCGTATCATCTACTAATATTGTGTTATGGTTTATGTGTTAAATAGATCGGTGATTTGTGTTCATAACGAAGTTGGTGGCGAGTCTGGCGACTGTTTCTGTTTCCGCAAGTCAGACGAAATTACGAATTTTTTAAACTTATCTTGAATTTTTTATAACTTTGAAACATGAAGTTTAAAACTTAAAGTTTAAGTATGTGACATCTTTAAAATTGAAAACTTAATAATCTTTAAATTTTTAAAACTGAAATTATGTTGTTTACATTAAATGGGCGTATGGGCCGTCCATGGATAGCCCAACAAATCATGGTCTTATTTGGTTATGGTCTCATTTGGACATGGTTCTATTTGGGCTTCGACCAAAAATGTCCAGCAAAAAAATGAAACCCATTCGGACACACCCAAACCCGCACAACCCGCCCATTTGACATCTCTAGGTTAGGGTTTGTGATGAGAGTAAGACAAGGGATGTTGCGACAGTGGAGTTTAGGGAATGGATAGTGTTTTGATTAATATACAATGGGGAAAGAGTATAAGCTGAAGACTACAGGTAACGCCAGAGGTATTTTTGCATAAGCTAGAGAAGAATGAATGATTCAATCAGTAGCTGCTCGATTTTTCCAACAGGTATGATTGATAAGACCGAAATTTGTGGTTTTTTATGTAATGGTTGATGCAAAGCTTAGTCATTTGCTTGTGTTATGTGATAATTGTGGTGAAAAGATTCTGATTTTGTGTGAGAAGTTACTTGGTGTACAACATAGTCAACTTGAACATATGGCAGATGTTTGTTCGTGCTTTGATGTTTTCCATGCTTATATATGTCATATTTGATTGTCTAATAGTATAAACACAATATTCATCTTCTTCCTTTTCTCTTTGTTTTTTTTGGCAGGGTCAAGTATCCGCATAAGATTTTTTCTTGCGACCCAAAAAGTATTTTTAAAGTCATTTCTTAGTTTTTCCTCACTGAATAAAAATAACAATAAGAATAAGAAGAAGTTGTTTTTAATAGTTCCTGAACCAAACCTATGCTTTGTAGATGTATATTTAGACTCCTGTTTTAGTTTGGTTTAAATAAAGGTGTAGTTTCTCTTTAGAAATATGTGTCAATTATCAAAGCCTAAATGCTTCTTTACTCATTTTATTCAAAGCATACAATGACATTAACAAGCTATTTTCCATATAAAAGTTTATATCACTGTTTTCCAACCGATGAGATCTTACAAAACTATTAATAAGTGACATTCATAAGCTCCATTTAAAGATTGGTCACCGTGATTCAGATGATAATGAAGCTGAGTAGAGAATGACTAATGTGACTGGCTCCATTTAAAGATTGGTCACCGTGATTCAGATGATAATGAAGCTGAGTAGAGAATGACTAATGTAACTGGAAACTATTGAAAACAACGTCTATTACTAATTAAAAACAAAACACCACATATATTAATTTAACTATCGAAAACTTTTTTTTCCCTGAATTTTAGCGACAAATGGCCGACTATACATGAGTTTGTATATATGCTAATATTTTACTGATTAAACTTAATTATTTTATTCAAATAATTTATTTTAAAATTACTGTTTTACAATTGAGCATGGGTTTGAATCTTACATAATTGTAGGTGTAACTTTGTAGTTTGTGTTAAAATTTATTATTTAGAAAATCAATCTCAAAATATATTTGAATTCTCCAATTATGTATTCAGCTAATATTCAAAAATTTAAAATTGAAAAGCTAATTTTAACATCTATAACGAAACTCAAAAATGACACTTCACTTTCTTATCAAAATTTTAAAGTAGCGGAATTTAGTGATTATTTTTGTAGATGGGAATGTATGTCATATTTAATAATTAATATATACTAAAGGTTTATAAATATTTAATGGTTGTAGAAGTATATGACAGATTAAAGATTTATAAATAATATATATTTTAATATTATATTTAATGTTTCTTACTAAAACATAAATTAAAATAATGAACTCAATTAAAATATGAGACGTTGAAATAAATAAACTCTCAATTATAAACGTCAAACTAAAATATCAAATTTCAAATGTTTACTATATTTGTCATTTTATAAATAATTTTTTAAACGTAAAGTTATCCCGCGCTTTGAAAGCGCGGATCAAAATCTAGTATTTCTTTAATCCTATAAGTCTGCACTCGTGTGGAAGTCTCTTTAGTTTTGATAGGTATTATAGATATCGAAGTGACAAGAGTGGACGTGCCGGAGTGGTTATCGGGCATGACTAGAAATCATGTGGGCTCTGCCCGCGCAGGTTCGAATCCTGCCGTTCACGTTTTTTATTCTTAAATCCATTATAATATTAACTTTTTTCCATATGTGCGACCACGCGTGCTCCACTCGTCCCTAAACGTCGCCGTTAACCAGATCTCTCCAGAATGTCATCCCTCTCCAAATTTTAACACGACGCACCTTCAAGCAGAATCACTTCTCTCTCACGCTCTAGCTGAAAATGGCGAACTCGAGAACTGTTCTGATCCTGTGCGGTGACTACATGGAAGACTATGAGGTCCTCTTCTTCGTCTACTACTTTTTTTTTCTTTCTTCGTTGTTCTTATATATACTAGCTTGTGCTTCTCTCTCAGGTGATGGTACCGTTCCAGGCTTTGCAAGCTTTCGGAGTCTCAGTCCACACCGTCTGCCCCGGTAAAAAGTCTGGTGACTCTTGCCCCACCGCTGTTCACGACTTCTGTGGCCACCAGGTCTCCCTCTCGATCAGTCGATCTCGATGTGATCTATTGATACGCTTCATTTTCAACTGTGCTATGAGTTAGATTATTGATGCACAAATTCAAATTGTAGGAGAAACTGTGTTGACTTATTTTTCTGATTTGGTCACTTGCAGACCTATTCCGAGTCGCGAGGTCACAATTTCACACTCAATGCAACGTTTGACGAAGTTGACCTCACCAAGTACGATGGATTGGTTATACCAGGAGGACGTGCTCCTGAATACTTGGCCATGAATGCATCTGTTGTTGACTTGGTTAAACAGTTTTCAACCTCTGGAAAGCCCATAGCCTCTATTTGCCACGGGCAGTTGATACTAGCAGCTGCTGACACTGTTAATGGTCGAAGCTGCACAGCTTATGCAACTGTTGGACCTGCCCTTATCGCTGCAGGCGCCAAGTGGGTGGAACCAACAACGCCTGATGTCTGTGTCGTAGATGGTAGTTTGATCACTGCGGCTACCTATGAGGGACATCCTGAGTTTATCCAGCTTTTTGTGAAGGCCATGGGCGGTAAAATAACTGGAGCTAATAAAAGAATCTTGTTTCTTTGTGGGGTAAGTGACGTTTACTACTTTGTTGTCTCAGTTTATGAGTAGTCATTGTTTATAATCTGTTGTTAAGTAAAATACGCACTTGGGTCCCTATAAACATTACAGTTTTGGTTATTTTTTTACCGTTGCAGGATTATATGGAAGACTATGAAGTCAAAGTTCCATTTCAGTCCCTTCAAGCTTTGGGGTGTCAAGTTGATGCGGTTTGTCCGGAGAAAAAGGCTGGTGATCGCTGCCCAACTGCAATCCATGACTTTGAGGGTGACCAAACTTACAGTGAAAAGCCAGGCCATACTTTTGGTTTAACTGCTACTTTTGATGGAGTAGATTCCTCCAGTTATGATGCTCTGGTGATTCCAGGGGGCAGAGCTCCTGAATATCTGGCCTTGAACCAACACGTCCTTAACGTAGTTAAAGAGTTTATGAGTTCTGGGAAACCAGTTGCATCTATCTGCCACGGACAACAGATCTTAGCTGCTGCTGGTGTCCTAAAGGTCAGTTTTGTTCCACTACAATCTGTATAATTCTGAAATTGTTTGAGAAAACTGATATATCTGATTTCATGTTAACCTGGTCACTGATGCAGGGAAGGAAATGCACTGCTTATCCAGCAGTGAAACTGAATGTAGTGCTTGGAGGAGGAACTTGGTTAGAACCAGATCCAATTCACCGGTGCTTCACCGATGGGAATCTGGTAACTGGGGCAGCATGGCCAGGACACCCAGAGTTTGTGTCACAGCTAATGCTTTTGTTGGGAGTTCAGGTTTCATTCTAGATATGTAAACCGTCCCTTTCATGTGGAATCTTTCAAAACCAACTCGTCTGCTAATGTAATGTGTGTAAAAACTTGTGGCTTATGTTATTATGCTACTGCAGTCTCTCATGTTGAGGTTTTGAGTCTTTGATGTTTGTCTAAGTTGGAAATAAAGTTTATGAGATTTTCAGGGAGTATAGTAATAGAAGATTGGCATATTATAATAACTTAGTGGTAGTGTAAACAGTTTATTAAAAGCACAAATTTTCATATAAACAGTTAAAAACATCCGATTGTGTTTAAATTTCATTTTAAAACTTGAACTTGTGTTGACTAATCTAAATTAGACAGTCTGTGTGAAGTGATTAACATAACTTAAAATAAATTCAACTACTCACTAACAACTACGATTAAGCAAATTTTGTAAGTTTGGTTTTTTGATTTGTCAATATAAAATTTTATTTATTTTAGTTTATGCAATGTGTGATTAATAAATCAAATGTTATATAAACTTAGTTGGGAATGAGAGTATCTCTGACTAAACACCGTCATGACCAAGATGAGACGACCTTCTCTTCTTATGAAGAGAGTAGACCATGAATTAACTTCCACCTACTTATATGCGGTGTTCGTGTTCCAAAAGTAGTCAACAAGCTTCGGTTTCTATACTGGAATGTCGGTACCGTGACCACAAGAAAAGACAGATTTGGTAATGTTTGGTTTGTTTTATCCCCTGAAACGAGTTGACCATAGATGATATCCTCGACTGTGTAGAGACGACCATCTCTTGTCAAAAATTGTAGATCTTGTATTAACTTCCACCTGCTTGCATGTGGTGTTAGTGTTCCAAAAGTACTCAACAAGCTTCGACTTCAATACTGGATTGTATGTACCGTGACCGGATGAAAAGACTGAGTTGTGGTCATAAGTGAAAACCTATCCAGAGTCCATTACATAAGCCACATTCTCCTCATTTGGTGAAACCTGTTGAACCTTTGCAGAGAATGAGAAATGTACGGATCGCACTCATTTCAGTGTGCACCATCGCATAATAGATTAACATTACCATGAACCACAGTTTTCATTTGCTTGGATGTCATTACGGTATTAACATGAGTAGTCCAACTAAAGTCATCAACTACTCCAAATTAGACATATTGTGAAGTGATTAATAGCTTAAAATAAATTCAACTAGTCACTAATAACTATGATTTAGCAAACTTTGTTAGTTTGATTTCTTATTTGTCACTATAAAATATTATTTATTTTAGTTTATGCAATGTTTAATTAACTATACCAATCAAATATCAAATAATACTATTATGAAATGTATGATAACATCATTTGAACACGAACAACAAAAACAAAGAAAATTATAGGGAGCAAGGTTAGTACACAATATCAAACAAGAAATCTATATAAATATTGAAAATAGTATGTCTAATTCTTGAAGACTAAACTATTTGATCATTGATGACTAAAAGAAACACTAAAAATGCAAAGGCTTGTATTTGTTGAATTAAATCATGCATATAAAACAAAGCAAGTGAGAGTAGTTTTGTAGTAATGACGCAGTATTAGCCTAATTTGGAAAATACAACAATTGTTCGATTGTAGGTACTGAAAAATAGTGGTAGATTTTTACTTGATCATAAGATTTTTCTCAATGTTCTCATACCGCATCCGACCCCATTTCATGTTTTGGTGATTAGTTTCTCTAACTTATTGTCATATTTTCGATGTAATTACAATAGACTAAAAGCTGTTTTTTTTTAATTAAATAGATCCTTGCAAAGAAGCTTTGGTAAAAGATTTTAACTACTTTTGTTATCAAAAGCTTTGGGTAAAGTTGTTGGTTTAATTTTTTAATATTTCAATAACGAAAATTAGTGCATTTATGAGATATTTATTAATTGTTGGCTACCAATTGGAAGATCAACATCAATTAGTGCGTTAGTGTTTAGCTCATTGAGGTTGCTTGGCTGAGAACCGGTTAGTTGAGATGATGTGATTTTGGATTTGAGTTCACTGTTCACTGATGCTATATCTGATTTCATGTTCACTGATGCAGGGAAGGAAATGCACTGCTTATCCAGCAGTGAAACTGAATGTGGTGCTTGGAGGAGGAACTTGGTTAGAACCAGATCCAATCCACCGATGCTTCACGGACGGGAATCTGGTAACTGGCGCAGCATGGCCAGGACACCCAGAGTATGTGTCACAGCTAATGGTTTTGTTGGGCGTTCAGGTTTCGTTCTAGTTATGTAAACCTTCCCTTTCACGAGGAATCAACTTGTCTGCTATGTAATATGTGTAAAACTTGTGGCTCATGTCATTATGTTACTGCAGTCTTTCATGTTGAGGTTTTGTGTCTTTGATGTTTGTCTAAACTGAAAACTTTGTTTGAGTTGGAAATAAAGTTTATGAGATTTATTTCTTTTACATTCAGGGAGTATAGTAATAGAAGATTGGCATATTATGATATAACTTAATGGTAGTGTAAACAGTTTATATTACAAAAGTAACAAACAGGTTCTTGGGTAGTAGTATCCCTCGCGAGGAATGGGAACTTGCATCGAACTTCACAACCGCTGCACAATGGTCGAGTAACACCATTGTTGGCAAGTACTTCAAGACCGGGGCCGATGAGTCCTACCTTGAGATAATAAAAGTCTCCAAGCACACAATCAATATCGAGACTGACTCCACACTCTTGGCAAGTATAGTAACACTCACTCGCTATCACCTTGCACTCGCAAACATCACACCACAAGTCACCGCTCGCGTTTCCAACACCTTGGCTCAGCGACAAAAGATGATCATCACACCTGTGTTTCACCTTCCTTGGCAAAGTAGTGCACCTCATGCATAAAGCGTAATCATCACAAACCGTACAACATAGAGGATTCTTTGTTTCTGTGTCGCAAGCATGACACTCTTTGGAACCTTCCAAGGTCCAGTACAAGGGATGTGGGTGCAGATCATGGCAAAACGGTTCTGATACCGAGCTACACCGAACATCATAAACAAACTTATCTTTGCAGCCTTCTTCACACTTGTACGTACCTAAAACCATTGGAATTGATTTTGCAAGCTCTACACTGGAAAGTAACCTCGTCAACCAGCAGCGTAAGCTTATGGTTGTGCAATAAATGTCGTTTCTTCCGAGGGAGACTAGCACAAGTTTTGTGTAGGATGAAATCACATTCCACACATCTGTAGCATGGATCTCCGTTGAAGGGTAGAACACAACCCTCACAACGCTTATCCGTAACACAACTCTCATCCAATCTTAGAATATGATTCTCATGACTAAAGTGAATGATATCTTTTTCATTAACTACCTTGTATGGATCTTCGATTTCTTCCTCTTCGTCCGGAACATCTTCAAGCTCTATCCCATCCCACACTTCATTTCTCGTAGCACATTTTGAATGAACTGCGTAGTGAGGACAACGAGAGCATTTGTAAGCTCCGTAGACCCAATCAATTGTCTTCCTACAAACTCCACACTCCCAGTCTCTTTCCCCTTGACCAAGATGAAAAGTATGAGAGATGCGATGATCATGACGATTGATGCTAATGACTCTCGGTAGATCAATGCAATCTTTATGTAGCATCATATTGCACGCAAGACACACGTAAGGATTACGGTCGCCTTCCAGACCACAAGCGTTACAAGTAAATGTGACTAGTCTTGACAAGAGTGTGAGACTATGCTCGTGGTGCTTCGGTTGAAAAATAGTGAGCGGCGGTGGATTTTTCAAACAGTCAACATCCATGCTTGTGTTGCATATAGTGCAACGAGCATACAAAGACGAAAGATTCTTACGACAAAAATGGCAATGCTGATTTTCAGATTTGAATGGTGAACCTGTGAAGAACTTGAGAAAGTGATTGCATTGAAACGGGTTGTTGAGGAAAGGCTCGACGCACTCCTTGTGCGTCACGAGTTCGCACTCCATGCAGATATAGACCAGCCCACGCTTTTCGTTTGTTGAGCAAATATAGCATAACCAAGATTGGTCGTCGTCGAATATATACAATGGATGATCATGAAACGGCAGCATGTGCTTAGACTTAGGCATGGTAAAAGGAAGAAAAAAATAAACAGAAGTGAAGTTTCAAGTTTTGTCTTGCGATGGCTCCTCTTGAGCTTATAGACTACATTTCAATGGAGTTCACACTCTTAGCTGTACGATGATTTTTTTATATTATCATCAATGGTGATTGGCCTGCCGAGACTGCCAGCAACTCATCAACAAACTAATTAGATGTTATCTTTAATCTAAAAAAAATAAATCAATGCAATATATTAGCACGATTATTAAATGGATGTATACAATTTTAATATGGGTAGGTTTGACGATGCATACAAATTATTGAAGTCCAAGTAAATGTAAACAGCTGTGATAATAATGACACGCTGACTAATAGTACTAAAATATAATCAATTAATCATTATGGCTTTCCATAAACTTGCCAGACAGAGGCAACATGGCCGTTTCCTTGATTATCCTCAGTTATTTAAGTGATGATCACGACTTGTCACAATTGAATCAAGTTTTTTTCCACTTTTGTAAATGCAATAGATGGTACAACTGATTAATTCATAAAAACAATAGATAATTTTACAAGAATGTCTTGACGTCAAATCGAGTTTCTTTCCACTGTTCTGTTGGCTGTAGCGGTTTGGTTAGAGCCTTCGCTTGACATCCACGTCTCCTTAAAACGTTGTTTCTTGAGCGCTTGTTGGATATATCATTCTGACCACAAGTCCAACGCCTTGGCATAACGATAGAAAATGATCATATCACACCTGTGTGTTTACCTTTCAAGAAAATATGACATTTCAAGGTCCAGTATAAGGGATGTTGGATGCAGATCATGGTGAAACGGTTCATAACACAACAATTTAATTTTTTTACTACCATTTTAATACATAAAAATCTTTTCATTTCCAATAAAATAAGAGAAGCATAGTTTACTACATTTCACAACCCAAGCAGGGTAACGTCTTTACATGGGGGACTGGGTTCATCCCGAAGAACCACCAGTAGACCTGGCTGTTTCAATTGCTTCGACCAGATTATCATATTTGGCACCGGTAACTTCCTTGACGACTTTATTATCCTTAAAGATTTTGAAAGTTGGAACCACTCTTAATCCTAACTCCTTTACTAATGGCTGCACCAAACAAAAGAAAAGAGTTCCAACGTTATTATAGCAAAGCAAAAAAAAAACAAGAGCAAGACATTTGGTGTGGAGAAATAAGATTAAAAAAACAAACCCTGTTTTCAGGGTTGCAGTCAAGCTTAAGAAACACAACATCCTCGTACTTCTCTGATAAAGCTTTGTACTTAGGTGCAATCACTTTACATGGTCCACACCTGCATTAGAATATATATTACATGGAACATCATTGATTTCAAATATGTGACAAAAGAAATATCATCATCATCATTTTATTATATTTTTGTTCCTAGATGGATGCTCTAATCAAAAATCTAAAGTATGGTTACTGGCTAATCTAAAAGTGGATAACGTTGCCATACCATTGAGTGTACATGTCAAGTACAATAATCTTTTCACCAGCGGCTTTAACGATGGGCCAGAAGGTGTCCTTATCCACTTCCTTCACTTGACCAACATTTACATTCACTGTCTCTAAGCTACACCTCACCACAGAGGATTCTACCCTTTTTCCATAATCCAGTGAGAAGAAACCAATCCTCGTGGTGGCGACGCCGGAGTAAGGGATGCGGCACTGCTTCTTCACGGGACCATATCCACCGGTGGTTGAAGCTAAAGCCGTAGGATATGGAGCGAGACGGAGAGAGAGAGGCATTGCGTGGGGCAGCTTTTGAGCTCACGAAGATTGAAGGAGATGAAGACGAAGAGGATGCAGTTGGTGTTCGAAAAAGGTTGATGAGCTTGGCTTGTGTGTGTGCGGTCTCAACGGAGTATTGGACTGTAGAGGATAAAAGACGATTGTAGCCTCAAGTTTCTGCGGATGAACGAGGATATTCGGGGGTATTTATGTCACATCGTGATAGATGAACGGGAGGTGTAGAATTCTCCGAGGGAATTACGATTGATAATGATATTTACATTTTACTTGTAAATGACGATTAGGTCCCTCCAAATATTTAATTGATGAAGAAAATATTGAAGTTTTTATCTTAATTTTTTTTTTAAACTAAAGATAATATTTAATTGAAGAAGAAAATATTGATGATCTTATCTTCTAAATAACCTTTTCCATAAATGGATGAATTATTATATTGCTTAGCATATAAATTGAACTACTTCCAATTCAAACTAAAATATAAATACCAACAACTTGAGATAGCAATTATCAAACAGTTCTAGAAATTCAAAATAAAGACATATTTTTATTCTTTTAGCATAACAAAATTCAATTATATAAGGAAGAACAATTACAAATGTAACTTTTGAATACAAACAAGTAGATAAAATTGGTAAAACAGGGAATTTAATAGACACCAAAAAATAAATAAACTTTTTGACTCTCAAGGACAGAGAAGGTGAAATAACTGCCGCCAAACTGAAACTAAAAACGGTTTGTTCAGATTCACAAATATCTGAATTTTTTTTTATTTTTTTATTTTTTGGTCAAAAAATATCTGAAAGTTTTAATTCCTAATTTTAGAAAGAAAAAAAAGTAAAAGAAAGTATAATTTTATTTTTTTGGTCAAACAAAGTATAATTTTATAGTCAGATAGATTCAAAGGTGATTCGGGATTTTGTAATAATAATTTTATAAACTATATTTTTATTACAAAGTTTCTTTGCTTCTTCTACATCTTTGTCCTAAACCTCACGCCACCGCCAAAGCTAACACTTTTTTCTCTCTTTACCTTTTTCCTTTTTTTGTTTCTAAATTAATAAGTTTGGAATATTAGTCTTTGACGGAGAATGGATCTCACGCGGAGACATTGGTCTTTGTCGGCGATTTTCCTCTCGGCAGCACTCGCGACGCTGCTGATTTCGCCGCGGTTATCAGCGGCGGCGACGGAGAACTTGGCATTCAAAGTTCGAAGCAAGTTCGCCGGGAAAATAGAAAAGGATCTCGGAGCCCTCAAAGCTCACGATGCTCACCGTCACTCCAGACTCCTCTCCGCCATCGATCTCCCTCTCGGCGGCGATAGCCAGCCTGAGTCCACGGGGTACTCAAAAGCTCTAATCTTTAACATTTTTTTTGTTTCCTTATGAAATAAAGTTTGGGAATTTAAATAGAAAGGTTAAATTTTTATGCCTACAAATGTGGAATCTGAAAGATACCCTTTTTTTAAGCTTTTTGATCTTTTGAGAGATTCTCATCACGGTTTGTTTGGTCATTGTCTCTCATTTGTTGACTCTTGTTCTTGTTATTACAGTCTATACTTTGCTAAAATTGGACTAGGAACTCCATCAAGAGACTACCATGTCCAGGTCGATACAGGAAGTGATATCTTATGGGTGAACTGTGCTGGATGCATCAGTTGTCCTAGGAAAAGTGATTTGGTAAGACCATCTCCCACAAAAGCACATAACATTAAGTTGCTTATATAATGTTTTTAATGGTTTCATTTATCTTTTTCAGGTAGATCTAAAGCCTTATGATTCAGATGCTTCCTCCACCGCAAAGTCTGTTTCTTGTGACGACAGCTTCTGCTCTTACGTTAACCAAATATCTCAGTGCCAGTCAGGCTCCACTTGCAAATACATCATCCAATACGGAGATCAAAGCTCCACTAGTGGTCACTTAGTGAGAGATGTTGTGCATTTGGATTTAGTCACTGGTAACCGTCAGACCGGTTCTACCAACGGCACCATCATCTTCGGGTGCGGGTCTAAACAGTCTGGTCAGCTCGGTGAATCAGTCTCTGCAGTTGATGGGATAATGGGATTTGGACAGTCCAATTCTTCGTTTATATCTCAGTTAGCTTCACAAGGGAAGGTGAAAAGGACTTTTGCACATTGCTTGGATAATAAAAACGGAGGTGGTATCTTCGCCATTGGAGAAGTTGTCTCACCGAAAGTGAAGACTACTCCTATGCTCTCTAAATCGTAAGCCAATGAATGCCTTTTTCCTTAAACCTCTTCTTGTTTTGAGTTACTTACACTGTTTTTGACTACCCTTTCTACAGAGCTCATTATAGTGTTAACCTCAATTCAATAGAAGTTGGTAACTCAGTTTTGCAACTTTCTTCCGGAGCCTTTGATTCAGGAGATGACAAAGGAGTCATTGTTGACAGTGGTACTACTTTGGTCTATCTTCCCACGGCTGTTTATAATCCGTTAATCAATGAGGTTAATACAATTGTTTTCTTCATAAAATATGTTTCTTTTACTATAAAAGGTTCTTAAACACTTTGTTTGTTGTTTTTGGCAGATCTTGGCTTCACATCCAGAGCTCAACTTGCATAAGGTTCAAGATGCTTTTACTTGTTTCCGTTATACCGACAAGTAAGAATCTAAACACATTGCTTTGTTGAGTTGTTTGAAAATGATATTGCTCTTCTGTCTTATGCTGCATCTGATGTGGTGACCGATATATTACAGTTTAGATCGGTTCCCACCTGTGACATTTCAGTTCGACAAGTCGGCTTCCTTGACAGTGACTCCTCGGGATTATCTCTTCCAAATTCAAGTAAAGTTTTAGTTCTTGTTCTGACTCTTTGATCTTGTTTGTTGTTCCTGTTCTGACATAAACTCCGACTCTTGTTTAGGGAGACACATGGTGTTTAGGCTGGCAAACCGGTGGATTGCAGACTAAAGATGGAGGAGAATTGTCAATTCTTGGAGGTAACATCTCTCTCTCTTCCAAAAAAAAATGTATTTCACAATCTAATCACCAAATAATTGAAGTCTTGACTCGATTTGGCTGTGCAGATATGGCGCTTTCTAACAAGTTAGTTGTCTATGATATCGAAAACCAAGTTATTGGATGGACCAATCACAACTGTAAGCATCATCACTGATCCTACTTAACTTTTTTGTTAAAATTCTATTTAAGCGTTTGAATGTGACGGATGAATCAATCACACAGGCTCAGGAGGAATACAAGTGAAGGATGAACAAAGTGGAGCAGTCTACACAGTTGGTGCACACAATCTCTCATGGTCTTCTTCTTTAGCTGTTTCCAAATTTCTTACAATTGTTTCTCTCTTGGTTCTTTTCCTCTCTAACATTGCTTTATAGCCTTGGTAAGAAGACAAGTTTGTTCCTTGTGTTTGTGTTGTTATTATCATCAGTAAAAGGATCTGATTCCCATTTGTTGAAACAGTTGAGTTTGAAAGAGAAAGAGATTGAAGCAATCAACAGGAAATATTCCCCCAACAGACAGACAAAATTAAGTCCCGGGGGAGGGGGGGGTTCATGGTATCACAGACACAAAGCCGTTATTACATACATGTGATTGTGTTTTCACTTTCTTTACTGACAATACCAAAACAGAAAGAAAGACATAAATAGAAAAACAAAACTGACAAGAGTTTATGTTCCAAACCAATGAATGTCGACTCAAAGAATAAGAGAATGTAGAAAGGTGGGAAAGAAAAGACACAGTACCTCTCCTGAGTCCTGAGAGTGATTTATTTGATTAAATGTGTTGTTGTCACCACTCAACTTCTTCAGTTTTCGAACTCTTATTTCTCTTTTATTTTCCAGGCACAAATCTTGGTAAGTTTAAAAGTGTATTAACTCTTGCAACACCTTCTAGTGCAGAGTACTCTGTTCCAGGCTCTATATCCTCTTCCTTAATCAGCTTTTCAGCTTCACTTTCGTCAAGAGCAATCTCTTTCCCTGTCCTGACAGTACTTGAACGGCCTAGACCGCTTGGTTCTGATGCATCATCATCATCTTCCAGTTTGGAGATGGAAGAAGCTGACGATATGAGGTTTGTGTCATTGGAGTGTAGATACAAGCAAACCGCAGCACAGTCGTCGACTTTGGAGGTAGGGTATTTGTATCTCCAAGCTCTAACCGCAGACTCCACTAAAGCTCTTGCTGCAGAGGAACGTGATGGTGCTGAAGCCACAATCGCCACTACCTCTTCGTTTGAGAGCACATCCCAAATCTATCACACAAACATACCATTAGACAAATGTGAGACAAGATATGTTTGTATGTCTGAGAGGTTACCTACCCCATCTGAAGCCAACACTATAAACTCATCTTGTTCGGTTAATCGACGGAACGATACATCAGGGACAGAGATTAGACCAAAATCTTTAAGACAAAAGTCTCCGAAAGCACGTGCCATTGCAAGTCCAGGCGAGTCACAGTTTGGCAGCCAGACTCTACAAACCTCAGGCTCATCTCTAAGAGCAAACACACGTCCTCTACACTTCTTTATCCTCTCTTCCTCAGCTGCAAAAATCAATGGAGGACAATTAACACAACAACTTGAATAAAAGGGATCCATCATAACAAGGAATAGTTATTCAACCTGGGAGATTTGGTTTGAGATCAACAGTTAGTTGAACAGCAACAAGAGCATTTTCACCGTTTCTTGTCCCCATCACAGCTCTTGAGTCCCCAACGTTTCCAACAACGAGATACTCACCCTAAGATATTGCAGAGGATTTATATAATTAAACAACCAGTTACACTGAACTACGCTAATAAAGACATGACAATACCTGTTTGATCAAAGTCACAGCCGTTGTCCCACTGCAGAAACAGTCAACACTTTTATGGAATTTAAGCTCTCTGTCCATAACTTTGAAAGCCTTAAGAAAGGCATCTTTCAGAGTTTGAAACAATTCAGATTGGGACTCTTCCTTCTCAATATCAACAGATGGACTAGGTTCTTCCTCAGCAGATACAAAAGAAGCATCTTCAGAGTTGTTGATGGTGCTTGCACTATTAATAGGTACTTTAGCTTCCCAATAAGCACTTAATTTGAGAGGAAGATTGTCTCTGACTCTCTTTGCAACCATATGACCATAAGGACCATGCCCATCAAACACTCCACAGAAGACTGTATCTGTCATTGAACCAAAACTCTGCACACACAAATAAAACCTATAAGAAAACCATAAACAAAGAGAAGAAATTAATTGTTTTTTTCTAAACTAACCTCCCAAACAACCATGGCATCTTGATTAGGCCCTTTCTTGCCTTGTTGAGTGAAGATACAAGCAGCCTCACTTGCTCCATTCAAGTACATCCGGCCCGGGACTCTATGCAACGGATCATCTCTTCTTGAATCAAAGGAGGAGTTTCTGGAACCGAGTCTCTTCTTAGAGTTTTTTCTCTTCTTCACACCAAAGCCAGGAGAGCAAGGAGAGCCAGGTGTGGGACTCCTGCTCTCAGCAGATAGACAGGACCCCATTCTAAGGGCCCTGATTATATTAACAAGGCACTCCAGACCAACTGCTGTACAATCACACCCACGGTGGTCCTCCAGCGAGAAAGATTGAGGCTTTAGATCCAGATTATCACCACAGAGAGCAATGATGGGATTCAGGTAAGGAAAGAGATATCTGTAAATAAATAAAAAAATTAATTTCCTTTTTTAGATCAAAGAGGAAATGATTCAGACAGGAAGAAGAAACACATATATATATACCTCTATTTTTTTAGTTCCAGCTACTTTATGAAAGAACACTAATGGCGAATATTATTCCACAGCAGTGAATCTTAAACCCACATCGCCAAGATTGAATTGACAAATTGACAAAAGAATCAAGCCTTTCAAACCCACTTGTTGGTCTAATCGTTTTTGAGTAAAGAAACGGTTTTTGTGATAAAATAATTGTACAGTAAATTTAATCCCAGAAAGTTTAAAAGAAGAAAAAGGAAGAGATCTACGTAGATGTTTTTCTATTGGCACCACACAAAACAAAACCAAAAAAAAAAAAAAAAAAAGAAGAAAGAGAGGTCTTTTGTTTATTTTAATACATCAGAGACCATCACACAGTGATTGGGAAAGAGACTACAAACACGAGAATCATCAAAACTCTTTTCTATATCTCTATCTCAAAAGAGATCAATCAAAAAGGTAGGAGGAGGATCTCAGAATCACATTCAATCCAGGAGAAAGACGAAGAAAACAAAGCAGAGGAAGATTCTGTTATGGCGCGTAAAATAGAAACAGAGTAGCTGAGAGAGGAAAGAAATAAAAAGAGAGAGAGAGAGAGAGAGAGAGAGTTTTTAAGGAGAAAGAAACGCAACGAACCAACTACAAACCCGTTCTTTCTCCTTCAGACTTTCAGTGTGTAGATAGAGTCATAGAGAGATAGAAACAGTAATGGAAACTGGTCCGTTCGCACTCTCTAAATATGTTATCATTGTTTTTTTCCTATTTTTCTCAAGAGAAGAGATGATGGGTTTTCTTTTTATTTATTATTTGAATATTTGCGTGTTTTTCAGGCTGGCACTATTAACATGGGGAGGGTTGGATAAGACCGTTTCTTACACAATAATTTCCTGACATCCAACCAATATTTTATTTATTATTTCCTGATTTATAAAAAAATATCCCATGCAAAAAATATAGAGGTGTCTCTATCGGTCAGTCATCCCCATTTTAATCCAACTAAACTTCTTATTTTTTTTTTATTTTTTTTTTGTACTTAGCTTAACTAAACTTCTTATTTGGTCAGCTTAATCATGTTCGCTTTTTAAATCCGTTTTAATAATGTCTATTTGATTTAGTTTTATCGAGGGTACGTAACAAGAAATAATAAAATTTTAACAAAAAATTTAAAACGTATCAAATCTACAGTAAGGTATTTTAATAAATGTGATGATCAGTCTTTTCTGGTTGAATAGCATGCATGATAAATGGCAATTGTTGAAAGGTGATTTCCTTGTGCATTTGTAGAAGCCTGGGTGACAGAACATTTATATTCAGTGGAACCCATAAGAATTAATGGTCAAATGCTTACAAAACATTGCGAGTACAAAAACTAAAGTCACATGTCGGCCACGAGGCAAACTGGCACAAGTCCCAACACGCATCAACTTCTCCTCTCATGCAAGCAGCAGATCTGCAGATCATCATCCTGAAGAAGACAACCTCTTTGGGTTTAGTTTCTCCTCTCTCTCATTATATCCAAAATGACTTCTTCAGTCTTATCTTCTTCCTTTGTTTGCTTGCTCTAGTCCGGTCTCAATCAAATAATCCATCTCTTTTTTTTGGATAAAATCATAGATTACGTTAACAATCAGGATTTGAAAAGGTATCTATCTTATCTGTGTTACAAAAAAAAAAGTCTCTTATCTTTTAGTAATCTATTAGTAGATGCTGTTTAGTGACTATGACCAGCTTAATCGCTGAGTAATTAGGACTGCGTTATGGTCTAAGATAAGTCTCTGTCTATAACAATAAAATGTATAACGAACCATTTTATATCATAAACGTTACACACCATGATACAAATAAAAGGTCTCTTTATCTTTTAGTAATCTATTAGTAGATGCTGTTTAGTGACTGTGGCACATTTAGTTAGTTTCACATGACAAAGTATCCACTGGCAAAGTGAATGAAGAAGTCTACAAACAGAGCAGTAGTTACAGAGAGTTTCATTACTACTGAATCAGATGGATGATCCTAAACTTATTGAAGCATAGTTTCACGCAGAGAAAGATTGAATGCTATTTTTTGACAAATAACTAACCAGAGCAGAGTCCAGATGTACGTACAACTTACTCAGTGATCCTATGAAAGTTCATGTCTCTTAAATGAAAATGAAACTTTATTGAATGGTTTTTCTTGGAAAACATCTAAAAGGTCTCACATCTCCCAATTATTATCATCACAAAATATCAAAAAAAAAAAAAGAGAGGGAAAGATTATCCAAAAGCTTAAAGGAAGATTTCAGAGTTTGTGGATGGTCTTCATGTCTACAGCTTCACCGAGAGTTCCTTTCTCAACTTGATCCCACCACTTCATCAAGAAATTGTCCACCACCAATCTGAACCACGGCGACAACTTCAAACCTTCCTCCCCTGCGTCTGCTTTCCTCACCAGCTCCTTCAGCCCTTCCCTGCTCACATACTTGATCTCCGCTACTTCGTCCGGGTTTGGCTCAACCTGCACATCCCTCACGATGAAGAGCAAGTAGTCCACTGCACAAAGAGGAAGGCCAATCAAACGGATAATCAATGTTCAAAGATCAACAAGAAACTTCAGGGAGATGGTAATTACGTTCGTGCTCTCCCCATTTGCCATCAGAAGGAGCCTTGTAAAGCATACGACCCAAGGGAGTGAACTCTTCCACTGGTACGTCTTCAGCTACAATACCGAGCTCGTCGAGAAGCTTTCTCTGTGCAGCATTCCTCACTCCTGGATAAGCATGATGCACAAAAAAAATGAGGTCAGTATTCAAGTTGAGCTACAATTTTCTGCAGAGACAGTAGATACCAACCGAGTGCATTCTCTTCGATAAGCTCTGAGTCACGGTAAAGAGGATGGCTGCAACAAGTGTTTGTCCACACTAGAGGGAAGGTCACCTTTGCTTTTGACCTTTGCTGTTCAAAATAGAAGAAGGAAGATAAGCCAAGATTATTAAGACCTGCATAGTAACAAGTATCTGTACACAATCATGAATTCAAAGCAGTCATAAGCAAAATACCTGGAGAAGTAACTCATAGTTCGAGTTGAATAAAAATACACTAAACGCCCTGTGAAGCAAATTCTTAGCTTCAATATTTTCCATCAGATGACCTGCATATTTTATAAGATATCATCAGTATCTTGAATACTGGCAGAGACAGGCACTGAAAATATTACTAGCTACAATCAGAAATAGTGTGTTCGGACACAATCACTAAGAAACCTATGACATTTGATGCAGCTAAGTTCAGTCATAGGTGTAAAGTAAAGAAGCACATGAATTTAAATAGAAAACACTAAATGAGACTTGAACCAGGTTCACTTACAATTATATTTGCTGTCATGCCCCACAACACGATCAGTTTCGTCAACAAGAATGCATCTGCAAGCGAGACAGACAACGGGAATTTTAATTACGGTGGAGAGATTGTATAGAAGCTTGTACTTAACATCAATAGACCTACTAAAGCTTAGAAGACACTAACACTACTATTAAAGCAAAGGGAACAAACTTCCTATATAGAGTATATACAGCGACATAGGTTAACCTGACTATGTTCCTCCCAACAATGACTATGGCTTTCATATAGGACAGCAATGTGTTGACTTTTTGCCCATTTGATTCCAACGACCAGCAAAAGGAACATAAAATGAAGAAACTTAACAGCTACTTAATCCATAAATCATTTATTACTACAGCAAAATCAATAGACATATGTTTCTCAACAGACAGTGGCTAATCGAAAAAAAAAAAAATCCAATTTTTCTTCTTTTTGACAAAAGGTACAATTTTTGACGAAACCCAAGAAGCGAAATCGAAGTAGGGAGAGAATCAAAGACTTACTCGTCATCGAACATGAGGCGTCTTTGAACAGCATCCATCCCAGCATCTGTCGTCATTGCGGCACCGGAGAAAGCTCGAAACTTTCTCGGTGATATGGAAACGGATCGGAGCGGTGATTGAGGAAGACGGAGAAACCGGGAAGAAGAGAGAGATCTGAAGCGAATCAAAGAGAGATTAAATAAAGAAGCAGCAGACATTGATGTGCTGTTGCATGTGGTTGGTAACTGATGCCCTCCCCTGCTTTCTCCGTTTTGTTTTATTTTATTTTATTTTATGTCCACGACCCTTACCATGTACCTCTCCGCACTCTAAAATAAACCCCTCCCGACAAAAGTGGATAAGATTAATTAAAAAGAGTTTCCTTACAAAAAGTTGTTATTTTTGAGGGGTTTATTTGCAATGTTTCCATAATTATTATTTTCTATTTATACTGGCCCTCTGATAATTTTCCCAAGTGGTTGTCTTGATCAGACTAGACTGTGGAACACAACTAGGGTTACGGCTAGGGCTTCTCCCTGAGTCGCCGCCACCACACTACCACCGAAGATGACTGGCAAGGCCAAGCCGAAGAAGCATACAGCTAAGGAGATTCAAGCCAAGATCGATGCTGCGTTGACCAACAGAGGCGGAGGAAAGGCGGGAATAGCCGATCGGACCGGGAAAGAGAAAGGTGGTCACGCTAAGTTCGAGTGTCCTCACTCCAAAATCACGGCTCCGGATCTCAAGACCATGCAGATCCATCACGATTCGAAGCATCCGAAGATCCCTTACGAAGAGTCCAAGCTCGTGAATCTCCATGCTGTTTTAGCTCCGGTGGCTGAGTCCAAACCTAAACCTGGAATCAGAGGAAGCTTAACGAAGTAAATCTTTGTGCTTCAGTTTCCTGAAATTTTATCTAAATCTTTTTATGTTTTGTTTAAGACAATGATTTGCTAATCTGCTCCCCGAATACATCGTGTTGAATGTTGATGATGCTTGTCTGCTGTTTTTCAAATGGAGGAGGGAGATGTTATATGAATAAACTGGTCTTTGAACGATTGTTGAGTCTTTGTTAATTGCAACTGTTCTTTGTATTTTGCAAGAACTTGTGTCGAGTATCATTTGGTTTAGGCTAGCGTTGTGGCTTCAGTTTCTCTGTTTATATGTTTTTGCATTGCATTAAGTGCACATCACGTTTGATTTAAGTCGCTTGTTTGTTACGTGTGTTTTCACACTTAACTTCTTTCTATTTACGTGTTAAATTAGGTGTAAAGTCGCCGTTTGTTAATAAAACAGAATATGGCCTCTTTTAGTTCAAGAATGCTTAACACAAATTGGTTGGATTCATTGATTATCTTAAAAAGACATCTTTAATTAAGAGATCTTTGCTCTTATATGGTATTATATTGTCAGAAACCTTGTCATGCACCGCACATGGTATAGATTGGAAAATGTCACATGGTGTAATAATGTTTACCAAAATTTATTAATATTATTCTCTCATCTTTTAGTAATTGATTGTAAATTAACAATGGTAATGGCCACCAGCCAACTAAACCCACACTTTAAGACTTGACAAGTAATAATAAATAAATAAAATAATATAAAGCAACTTAATCATGATGGCCATTGAGTTAATTGACCTCTCATGCATCAGTTTCTAACTATGAATGAAGAATAGCCTTTCGGAAAACTTACAACGTATGTTTACGAATCTTGATATATATGTATAAACTAACTTCTCCCCGTAAATGAATCATCTAGTTACTACTTATAAATTGAATCTCAAACTTATGTCGGAACCATGTCTCACTTGGTTGCTCTCGTTTTCAAACATTGGTAGCCTGCGGTTTCGGTGTCTGGACATTTTCTTCTCCATAGAGCAACCTTTTCCTATTAGGACCATAACCGAGATAACGGTACATAATGCTCAAGAGACACTGCCTCAAGCTCACGGTATCAAATGTCTCAATACACTTCATGTCCCTCTGTCTGCACTTCGAACCCGCGTACTTTTGGTATTCCTCTAGCACCGATGACCAACACCAGTTCTGAACTTTTCTTAAGCATCCCACCAAACAACCTGTCCTATGCTGCATGCACCATATTGAGTTCAGCCTTTAGTGTTGTGTAAATAACTAGTCTCGTATAAGAATGTCATTTAATAACTAATAGTACTAAAAGCAGAAGATGAAGAGGAGCAAAGGTTGATTTATATTATTAACCTTTCCGGCTTTGCAGTGTATGAGGATCGGATGGTTTCTTACATCTACAAGAGAAAACAAAATACAGTTTACTCTAAGACTCATGTGTAAGGAAGAGGATGTAGACATCCAAAAGACTGTGCCGAGTGTTGGATTCCTTACCAACTAAGACTCTGAGAGCAGCCATAACTGTATCCTCTGGTATTGGTGTAGGAGGATCCTGCAAATCATAAACGGTCCAGTTAAAAAACCAAGAGCACGTAACAGTGAAAAGAGCAGCAAGATATCAACAGCATGGCTAGGGAATGATCCAATGAAAGCTTTGATGACTGGAGCTGAGAGACGCACCTTTTGGCTTTCGATTGCAAATTGAAAAAGCCTAATGTTGTTGGCCTCGTAAAACTTCAAAATCTCCTCAGGGTATGGTTCAGGACAAAGATAACTGCTCGGTGAATCAACAAGAAACCAAAGGAAAAAGAATTATTACACACAGTGGGAAAACAAACCCAGCAAAACAGAGGAAGGAAGAGAGAAACAAATGGTCTTACATGATGGAACGAAGATTAAGGGCTGTGAGGAAACCGAAATGCTCTGGCTTAGGAAACGAAGATCGGTAGACACCGTTTTCAACCATAGAAAAATTCTGCGGCGCGACTAACACACAACCGTCGTGATCATCAGCTTCCATTATCAAACACATCTCGAGTAACTTGTAAAGAATTATGAAGAACAAAGAGGCAGATCAGAGAGAGAGAGAGAAACAGAGAAAGAAGTGATGGTTGGTATTGATTTGAGCGAAAGAAAGAAAGGTGTTTATATAGGCAGGATCAAGTGAAGCTTCTATTGTGAAAAGGAAGACTCAGTTTTTTACGGTAACGATTATTTCTTCTTCCTAAGGGGGTTTAAAAGTTTTAAACCCATTGCAAGGGATTTAGCGTGTGGAGCCCCTTTTTTGAATTCATTTGGTATTATCTAGGATCTTGACACTTTTATTACATCTTCCTGCTTTTTATTACATCTCACATTTTTTAACTGAACAACAAAAATTGAATAAAATGTGGTCTAACTCGAATTAAAGAAAGAAACTAGTGGTCAGATTCACACAAAACGTACTCCAGTGGTCTCGTTTGAATTTTTTTTATTCCTTTATAGACTGACTGATAGTATTGAATGAATATTTGTTGACAAGAAAAAAGACCTTAGAAAAACCAAAAGACGGTATAGTAAGTATTTATGCTATATGGATTATTTGATTATTTCTATCGGTTAAGTATATAATTTACGAGACTTAATTTTATCTATTTCTTTCTTTTTTCATGCGGAAAATCTAATAATGCTCATCATAGTCGTACAATCATAGCTAAGATTGATGATTTGGTAAGATTCATATTTAGGTCTTTGTTATTTGTTATGTCACACATGCTTTTTTGTCGTTTGTTTAAAATACTATTCCCTCCGTTCCCGAAAAAAAGATTTTCTAGAGTATTCAAGCATATTAAGAATATAATAAATATTTACAATTGAATTTATTATTTATTTTACTATATATTTTCCAATAAATATCAACCAATATTATTCAAACAATTCAAATATTTTCAATTAATGTTTCTTAAAAGTATACAACTTTTCAACATTAACTACTAAAATGTTCTTAAAATTTCAGAAAATTTATCATTTTGGAACAAAAAATAAATCTAGAAAATCCTACTTTGAGGAAGAGAGAGAGGAGACTGACACTTTAATGTGTTTCATTAAGGTTTTCAAAACACCATATATGTATGTAATAATAAAAGTCACAACTTCTGACTATGTTTTTTGTTTTAATCAGATCAACTGATCTGTACATTTGGTACGCTATCTATCAATCCAAAATATCCTCATCATATACAAATAGAAATGGTTATAGATTTGTAAAGGAAAATTTCAAAGTGTATATTATTATTCCTAACTGAGAGTGTTTTTCAAAAAATAAATCTCCAAAAGATTCAAATTCTTTTGTCTTTAGCATTAAGGGATGAATAAAAAACCATGAAGAAAGTTTCAATCTTATGTAGAATCACTTTAAACCTTTTATTTAACTGGGTGCAAAGAAGTTCCACTGTCATCTTCAACATAATCAACATCCACCTCCGATTTTATCCGATGAAAAGATATCTCATTGTCATCTCCTGGCTCATCATCAAAATAAACACTTTGATCATCCTCGGATTTCGAGCTATGAATGTGCTCAAGATGAATATGCTTTTCATTCCTAGGTAAATCATCATGATCTACTTCAATATCATAGCACGAATATATGCTCTCATCATTTGATTTCTGGCTGCCTTTACTGCTTAGCTTCTCATCACTAACATCCACTTCTTCCCAACTATATCTATAGTTTATCTTCAAGCTCTGCGCCTGGTTCTTCTCATCAATAGGCTCTGTTGATAAACTGTTTCGATCCTCTTCTTGTTCTTCATCCGAGTTAGAACCAGACCCATCATCAGATTCGCTCAAGCTATCTTCCTCCTCACGTTTGATTACTCTCTCCTTCATGCTGTCCACAGATGATTCTTTGTCTGATGATGTACTAGACTTTTCATCTTCTACTGCTAGTTTAGAAGATGCAAGATCTGAATCATGTCGGCTTAAGGCTATAGACATGCTCTTGTCCCTGAAGGATAAGATAGGAACAGTTGTGGGAACACCGTCTTCTTTAGACATGGAAAGGAAGCTAAGTGCAACCATTACATCGCTTATCAGAGGACGAGTTGTTGCCTCCTCTTGCACACACATTGAAGCTATCGCCACCGCTTGGTTTAGTCCCCTCTCTGAAAATTTATTCTCAAGAACTGGATCTGCCATATCAGGATATCTCTTTGGATCTCCAAACAATGGTTGTGCCTACAAAGAAATGGGAAAATAGTTTTTTTTTTTTAAAGAAACATTTATGGTTTTTTTTTTTTGAATACCAAGGAGGTTCGGGGCTGAAGTCCGTAATCTCCCCAGGCCCGAAACCATGTAACATTTATGATTTTAAAAACAGCTTAATGGTTTGTTTACTTACCCAAGAAACTAAGTTTTGTTCATCATTAGGTCTAGTAGTATCAAGAGCTCTTCGACCAGTGATGAGCTCAAGCAACACAACTCCAAAGCTATAGACATCTGATTTCAAGGTGAGATTTCCTCCTCGTGTATACTCAGGAGCGGAGTAACCATAAGTTCCCATTACTCGAGAAGTTAAAGCCACCATCTTATCACCTGTCCCTGGTCCTAGCTTATGCAGGCCAAAGTCAGAAAGCTTAGGACACAAGTCATCGTCCAACAAAACGTTTGAAGCTTTCAAGTCACGGTATATCACGGGTGGATTCACTTTATCGTGCAAATAGTCAAGCCCTTGCGCTGCACCGTACGCTATCTGCATCCTTGTCGTCCAGTCCATTGGTTCACGGTCTGATTTTGGCTCTGCAAAACCAAACATCCAAATATTTCATCTTTCCCTCGTAAGAAGTTAAAAACGTGTCGCAAGAAATAATCTATACATATACCATGAAGATGGTTTTGGAGAGAACCTCCTGTGACATAATCATAAACCAAAAGTCTTTGATCTCCATCGGCACAATAGCCTACAAGCTTAACAAGATTGGGATGATCGAGTCGGCCTAATGACAAGACCTCTGCTTGAAACTCCTTGTTCCCATGCAGTCCATGCTTGTCTAGTTGCTTTACAGCCACCACCTACACATTCTCCAAAACAAGACATTAGTTATTATGGCGAGGATGGATCAATGAAATGTATATAATTCTCACCTGGCCAGTAGGTTGAAGGGTTCCTTTGTAAACCCTGCCGAAGCCACCTTCTCCTAACAAACATTCTTGCCGGAAATTCTTTGTCGCGGTCGCTAGTTCTCGGAAAGTGAACGTCTTCAACGTCGTTTCTTCCAATTGCTCTGCTTCATCTGCATGTTTATTCTCTTCAAGAACAACAAAAATAGAGTAATAGTTGTTATTGCTGATCGAATCAAGGACTAAGAAATGGGTTTTCAATCTTCGACACTCACAAAGGTGGCAACGTTAGGACATACATACCGTGTGCATGTGGTCTGGTTTCATTGTCGTCGGTCTCATTCCTAGTTGGAGATTTTTTACTCTTTGGCGTAGAGAAACATGGAAAACAATGCATGGTGTTCCAAAATTTAATCTAAGTAATTAGAAGGGTTAAAAAGCTGTTTAAGAAAAACAAACATTTTGTTTTGTTAAGGATTTAGCAATGGCTCCGGTCCTTCGTGGAGATTGAACGACCCACGTGAAAGAAGAAACACAAGAGAAAAATGAAAGAGACAAATCCAAGCCATTGGAATTGATGATGAAGAATTACTTTTCCGAATAAGAAGGATTTTTACAAAATTCTCTCTCGAGAAAAAAGTTTACCTCTCCCAAAAGCACGGTGAACAACATCCTTCTTTTTAGGCTAGCGTAAAATCTAAGTTGTATTTGTAAAAATAATAGTTATGCTCCCAAATAAAGATAAAAATGAATTAGTTTGTCCAATAGTCAATTACAATAAGTATATTTTTGCTAATTTTGGTATGTTATAAGTAATTTTAAAATGTTAGTCCTAAATAAATTGATAGACTATATATTATGAAAAGATCCACATAGTCTAATTGATGCTAGTTTTTTTTTTCTTTCTGAAAACTATTCATGCTAGTATTTAATAAATTTTGTTAAATAAAATTTAGTAAGAGAAACCGGGTCGATTAAAACCCGTCCGGTTCATCCAATACACATTTTCCCGCCACTGAAAAAAAACTAAACCGCCAAAACGAATTTCGCAGTTGAATCTGATAAGACCTAAGAGAGAGAGAGAGAGAGAGAGAGAAGATCGAAAGGCGTAAAGATGGAATCAGCTCCGACGGGATGCTTCAAATGCGGCCGACCTGGTCACTGGTCTCGCGATTGCCCTTCCTCGGCTCCGGCGGGCGGCGATCCCGCGCCATCTTCTCAAACCCCTAACAACGACTCGCAGAGATCTTTCCCCAAAAGTGGAAACCCCGCCGCCGGGGGACCTGTTCTTCCCAAAGCGACGAAGGCGAGAGTCCCAAGGCCTAAGCTAACACCTGAGACGCTGCTCTCGGAGGATGGTCTCGGCTACGTTCTTCGCCACTTCCCTAGATCCTTCAAGTATCGTGGGCGAGGGAAAGAGGTAACCTATGATCATTATCAGATTGAGAACTGTTTTGATCAGATTTGATGAGATAATTGTTTTTGTTTTAGGTTAGCGATTTGGGGAATTTGATAAGGATGTACAGTGAGTGGCACTCTCATCTGCTACCTTACTACTCCTTTGATCAGTTTGTGCATAAGGTCCAACAAGTCGCTTCTACTAAGCGTGTCAAGGTACAATTAGCTTCTTCTGATGTTTTAACTGTTCTTCATGCAACCTTGAAGTGTTTCCTAGTGGCAATTGTGAATCTATGAATCCGGTTTTGATATCTGAATAGATATTCTGATTGTATAAACCTGTGGTAGTCAAGATTGCTGAAACCAGAGTTACATTGCTCGTTGTTTTTTTTAGTTCAGTGATGAGTCAGTCAATCATGTGTTGATTTGATAGTTTCAAGTACTAGAATCTGAGAATGTGTTAGGCTGTCATGGTAATATGATCATTGTGCTCCTCATACCCTTAATATATTTGCTTCCCTTACATCCTTTAGGTTCTACAAGTAACTAGAAACTATATATTTTCACTCAATGAGTATGTTGCATTTGCGTTAAAACTTTGGTTATGTGTTTTCCTTTTTAGATTTGTATAAACGAACTGAGGGAAAGGGTCGCCAGTGGAGTTGATCCAAATAAGTTATACGACAAGCAGGAGGAAAATGCTGCTCATTCTGATGATCAACGTATGTAACACATATCAGCTTTCCCCCCTTGACTCTGAAAAAAAAAAGAAAGGCTTCTTGTGTGGCTGCATTCCAACTTAGGTTCACTTCAGTACAATCTTGTTTTGTTTGTGATGAAAACTCTTTTTTTTTTTTGTGTAGGTGATGTAGATATGGATCAGCCAAGTTATGACGAGGAGAACATACCATCAAAGAAGACCGTGGATGCTGATACAAATGCTGATGCCTTTCAAGACAGTATCTTGAATGAGATATTTGCTAGTGCAACGGACTCCAGACCTACTCAGAAGCTACCGAGCGATGAACAGAACATGGATCAAAGCAATGAACTTACAGAAGAGCAAAGAGCACGTATGGAAGCTAATAGATTGAAGGCAATGGAGAGAGCTCAGAATATTTCCGAGGAACAGAGACTACGAATGGAAGCGAATCGGCTCAAAGCTCTCGAACGAGCCAAAGCAAGGTTAGAACCAAATCAAGCTTAGGTTTAGCTTCATTACCAGATGTTCTGTTCTATTGGGATTTGGTGTTTTGATTGATTGTTATAATTAATGAATTGTAAACCAATGAATGTGTAAGACTTTTGGTTTGGTTTGGTTTTCTAATATTGTATGAATAAACCCATACACAGAAGAGGACAAAGATAATGAAACAAAATAATAAAAATGGTGTGACTTGTTCTCTACCGTCCAATTTAGGTGGAGAAGATAAAATAAAAGTGGCAGCAAAAAACATCGGTGGTAGGGGTAGTTTCGGCTTACTATTTGCATCAACTTTTTAATAAATTAATCTCTAAATTTCTTTGTATCTTTTGTGTGGAGGTGAGAGGAGAACGTTTTTTAGCTTTTCGTCTCTCTCATCACTTCCTCTCTCTCCTCTGTCTCTCTGTTCACTCGATTCGTCGTCGTCTTCATCTATGTCCATTGTCGCCACTACTCTCGTTTTCTTGTAAGAGGATCGGCGAATCACATAAGAGTGATGACTGTGTAATAATGTCTTATGCTCATCTTCATCATCATTGTCGGAGACATTCCTCTTCACGCCTATGGATTTTAACGCCGGAGTTCCTATGTCCTCTCTTTCGCCTCTGATGACTCAAGGTCCCTTCAATTTCTTCTTCCTCTTCTTTTCCAGTTTTGATCCGAAATAATTTTTTTATTTTTTATTTTTTATGGATTGGGTTTAATCTCGAGTTCTGTTCCTGTTTTTGGATGGGGTTGTGATGATCAGAGGCAATGTGGCAAATGAGTTTGAGTCAAGATGAAACGATGGAAGCTGGTTCTTACCCGGAACGACCAGGAGAGCCCAATTGTTCTTATTACATCAGAACTGGTCTTTGTAGATTTGGTTCCACTTGTCGCTTCAACCATCCTCCTGATCGTGAACTGGTGTGTTCTTGTGTCTGATTTTTGAGTTCAGAGATCTGTTTGGTCGGATCCAAAGTTGGAAGCTTTTTCTGAGAGAGTGTTTTTGGTATCTCTCTTATAGGTTATAGCCACTGCAAGGATGAGAGGAGAATACCCTGAAAGGATTGGTCAGCCTGAATGCGAGGTGAATTATTCAATACTCTCTCCTCTGTTGCATAATGAAATAATGTTTATAAGAAATTCATTTTTCCATTGTAAATTAGCATCTTCTTGCACAGACTAACTTACATTATATGTTTTGGGGGTTGTGTAGTACTATTTGAAAACAGGAACCTGCAAGTTTGGAGTAACATGTAAGTTTCATCATCCCAGGAACAAAGCTGGGATTGCTGGACGAGTCTCACTCAATATGTTAGGCTATCCTCTACGCTCTGTACGTTTGAGAATTTCTGTTTTTATAATAACACTTGACTTTGTTTCATCCCTTTTAGTGATTCTATGTTGTTAAACAATTTGCAGAATGAGGTTGATTGTGCTTATTTTCTAAGAACCGGACACTGCAAATTTGGCGCCACTTGTAAATTCAACCATCCTCAGCCTCAACCAACAACCGGCCTCATGGTTCCTACTTCAGGCCAACAACAGTCTTATTCTTGGTCAAGCGCATCTTTTATTCCCAGCCCTCGATGGCAAGATCCCTCTGGCTACACCCCATTGCTTATGCCTCAAGGAGTTGTACCCGTTCAAGGATGGAACCCTTACACCGTAAGTTGTGTCCAAAAAGTAACCTTCAGCTAAGTCTGACTTGCTTTTGATCTTTTTATCGATGTTTTCTTCTTCAGGGTCAGCTCGGCTCAGTTTCTCCTTCAGGTACTGGAAATGATCACACCAACTACAGAAACATGCAGCAAAACGAGGCTGGCTCTCAGTCTCAAGGGTCAGTCTCTGGTCTCAATACGGCATCCTCTGTTCCATTAGGAGGGTTCTATGCATTACCAAGTGAAAGCGTTTTCCCGGAGAGACCAGGACAACCAGAATGCCAATTCTACATGAAGACAGGAGACTGCAAATTTGGCACAGTTTGCAAGTTTCATCATCCTAGAGATAGACAAGCTCCTCCTCCTGATTGTCTCTTAAGTCCCATTGGCCTACCGTTACGCCCTGTAAGCTGTTTTCAACAAACTTTAGAAAAGAAACGCATCTTGAATTACATTAGAACTCGGTTCTAATTGTTTTCTTTTGATTTGGATATAGGGAGAACCGTTGTGTGTGTTCTATAGTCGCTATGGAATCTGCAAGTTTGGTCCAAGCTGTAAATTTCATCACCCAATGGAAGTATTCGCATACGACAACACGGCTTCAGAGACAGATGAGGTTGTGGAAACATCAGGTGGACATTCCAGAAGAGTCTCAGTGTCTGAAACAAGACAAGCAACTACCTCTGGGGAAGACACTACCAACTGATACACAGCAGCACTGAGTGAAGAAGAGAGCTTCAAAAAACTTTGATTTTTCAGAGAGGAATCTGTAAATTCTTGTCTTTCTCATTTAATCTGAAGCATTTATATTAATAATGTATAGAGGAGGTGATTTATACAAGTAATATCTGATCTGATCTGATCGCCATTGTTGTAATATTCATTTGGTGAATCAGGTGAATAAAAGTAATTTCCTCATATTTTGACTTTGGAGGAAATAATAAGGTACACAATGGTTTTTTTTTTTGAACGTCCTATATAATCTTCTTACTACCGGTTCAAGATTTATCATATTATTACTGTTGACTTTTCATATACACTTTTTTCATATTATTACTGTTGACTTTTCATATTTCTTTTTTCAATATCTGTCTTTTTAACAGTCCTGGTGTTTGCATTTTATTTTTGTCAAAAAAGGAGCATGAATCCAATAGCTCCACTACAACAAACTAAGCTTTGGTAATGAAATCGAATGACGTAGAAAGATCTCTCTATTTCTCATCAATCGTCGTCGAAGCTGAATCAGCTTGAGGGGAAAAAAAATTCCAGATCAGCGTAGACGTCACTACTTTTGTTGTCTAGCGAGCCTATATAGCCCAATAGGAACAAGTTCAGCACATATTAAATATTGAACTAACAAAAGCCCAATTTATTATTAAGCGGCGTCGTTTGCTTCACTCAATGGGTTTGCCCTAAACAGCTATGAGTATATAACTTATGTGTTCATCCCTCTTTCCTTCAATCTCAGTTTCTATAATCTAGGATCTCTGGTTGTGTTTGAAAGCTTCGTTATTTTTTAGTTTTTTTTTACTTATATAATCTCTGAGGTCATCTACAAAGCAAAATAGGCTATAATTTTGTATCAATTTTGTGTCGGAAGATGACAACATCAGTTCATTCAACCTCCATGACATTATCTTCATGGAAGTCTTTCTCTTCCATGGAGTAGTTACTTGGAGGAAACACTATTACACTTTATCATAATTGTTTTCCCATATTTGTGCTAGTTTATGTCGGAAAATCTAAGTTTAAAGTCATCTATAAAGCAAATAGGTTATATCTCTGTACCAAATTTGTGTCGGAAGATGACAATATTGAATCTGAACCTCCATTACAATTTTTCTTCATGGAAATCTTCTGTTCCTTGGAGTTGGTATATGGAGTTTCATATTAATTAATATGATATTCTGAATGTGTTGGCTGTGGGATAATTATAAATTTTGTTGTGGAATTGTCTAGTTGAGATAATTATTTCAGCAGTAAAGCAACAACTTCTTTGTAAAGACAAAACCATTGATACATACCAGTAACAAATTAGGCCAAGCTTATCAATACTACATAATGTGTTAGATTTGATCCTGCAAGGCCTAACCATCAACCCCAAACTGTCTAACGAATCTAGACATGAATTTGCTTCATTACAGTTTGCATTAATTGGCTCTCTAATAGAGCACTTACAGTTTCATATACCAAAGGAGTGATTTGAACGAAACTGTGCAATACATGGACTTGTACAAGTATATGGAAGATGTATAGATACATTTCTGCTTCAGTACATACTTGAGCCCATTAAACACCCTAGAAGGGTCCGGTCTTAACTATGGGCCCATAAGCCCATATATATTTTTCTACTGTGATTTTTCTTCGGCCACATTACATATTTTTGTGTGGATTCATTGGGCTCCGAATATTTTAAATATTAGTATTTAAAATCATTTTAAAATAGTTTTGATTGGGGCTAGTCATGTGCATAAAACCTAAACCTGAACCGAAAAAATCTATTTGTACCTAGTTTAAAATGTAAAAAAGGCCGAGTGGGTTTTGACATTTCGGAGGGTGTTACAAAACATATCCAAACCTAAAGTGTTATATAATCGAATGTTTAACCCGAAGAACTAAAAAACCGAAATAATATTCGAAGAAACCGATCTGAATATCTAAATTACTATGCAGATATATAGTTGAAACATAAATATATATACTTCAAATATTCAACTTCATATTTGTTTTGATATAATATCAAACAATAAATATTAAATAAGTATTTTAAATATCCAATTCTATATAAATATGTATATATTTCTTATGTTTTTCTTTAAAATTTTACTTCGGATTATCCCAACTGATTCGATATAACCTGAATCCGAACTATATATAATTATTTTATGAGTGCTAGAATGTGATACAAAACTGATCCAAAACCAATGTGTCATATCCGAACCCGATTTGAACCCAACGGTTATCCGAAAGCCCAAACCAAATTGGGTCAAATTGAATATTCCTTTTTATACAGATACTTGTAACTTTCTTAGCACGTATGTATATTTTTTGATTGGAAGTGTTACGTGTATATTAATTATTTATGTTGGACATGATTGGAGAAACCATGACGCGGGGGAAAAGTAAACAAACACGGACCCCGGAGACAGAAATGCGACCCAGCCCCGAGTCGCACACGCCTTGGTCCAAAGTCTTTCGTTTACTCGGTTTTTTACACGGCGGTCTAAAAAATCACTGTATAATCGATTTTTTTATTTCAATAATGACTATTTCTTATTCACACATTGAGTCTCACATACGTTCTCCAGTCGAGTCCAATTCAAATACATAACTCACAGTATAATCAATTTTTATTTCAATAATGACTATTTCTTATTCACACATTGAGTCTCACATACGTTTTCCGGTCGAGTCCAATTCAAATACATAAGTTCATAACGCTTTTGTAGTTTGTTATTTTGTACTATACGTTATACTCATTAACGTAACTATTCCAAATACCTCGAGCTAATTAGTAGTATTGACAACTGATGTAATAAAAACCTAAAGTATGCATTTAGTTAAGGGAAAACACGCGTGATCTATAGTTTATTATAATATACTGTAATGGTTCTTGGTATGATCTAATTACTAATCTTTCTTAATTTTATTTAAATGAAAATAATACAGTAATTAAAAAATCAGCTAAAAAGCGTCACAAATCAGGACCTAGAAACGAATTGCAAAGATTTCAACGGTCAACATTCCAATACAGTTCACAAAGATTAATCAAAGTTTTCCATTTCATACCTTTTCATATTTTCAAGCTTATACAACCTCTTTGACCACGTCCTCCTATCCTATGTATATTATATATAACTACCAAACCTCATACATGCATGTATATAAACACGTAAAGAATCAACTTTATTTTATATAAACATCACATATTAAACCAAACAAACAAGAAAGAAGAAGAGATTATGGTGTTACCATGGAGATCAAGAGGAGGAAGAAGAGCAGAGAGACGTAACCTATCGACTTCCGGCGATACCTCTGTCGTGAAAATTAAAGTCCCGGCTCAACTCCGATCATCAAAGATCGAGCTGGTTCAGTCACCGCTCGCGCCGTTGACACCGCGTGATGCGGTTGAGATATGCCGGAGACTTGAAAACGCGACGGCTCGCGAGGAAAATGCAGAGTGTTTGGAGATTGTTAGTAAAATCAAGAACTTGGCAAGAGACAACGGAGAGACGAACAAGAAGTGGCTGCTCCAATACGGCGTCGTTTCGGAGTTAACTTCTTGCTTCCAAAGATTCGCGTCGACGCGCGAGGAACACGCGCGTCTGTTGGAGGAAGTCTTGTCTGTTATAACTTCTTGGTTGCCTCTGAGTCGAACAGAGGGTTTCTCCAAGATGGGATCAACTGCTTCCCTCAACGCTCTCGCGCGGTTCTTAAACGCTCCAGACGCTAAAACGAGGCAAAACGCAGTGTTTTGCATCAGAGAGGTTATGGCAATAGACAAGAGGTTTGTCTACGCGTTAACAGACATCGAAGGAGCTTTCGAAGGATTGATAAAGATCATCAAAGACTCTGTTTCCACGAGCTCGACGAAAGCATCTATAATGGCAATATATAGAATCATCTCATGTGACAACAAGACCGCTTTAAAACTCGTGAACTTGGGTTTGGTCGCATTGATCGCAGAGATGATCGTGAACAACGCCGAAAAGAGCGTTTGCGAGAGATGCCTCGTGGTTCTAAACGTCGTATGCGACAACGAGCAAAGCAGAGAAGACGTTCTTCGAAACGCTTTGATCGTTCCTCTTGTTGTGAAGAAGATCCTACGCGTTTCGGATCTCGCAACGCAATGCTCGGTCTCTATTCTCTGGAAGCTATGGAGAAAGAACAGAGAAGATGTGTTGCTTGAAGCTCTTCAAGTTGGTGCCTTCGAGAAACTCTTAGTGGTTTTACAAGTCGGGTGCGAGGAGAAGACTAAAGAGAGAGCCAGCGAGCTGTTGCGGAACTTAAACCGATGTAGAAACGAGATGGAGAACACAAACTGTGTCGATTCTTCTATGCATTTGAAGAACGTGAAGAAATCATTTTAATCAAACAAACAATGCACAACACAATTCTTTTGTATTTACTATGTTTTTGAAAATTGTCTTGAATCATATTATGTTTCAATAGTCAGATACAGTTTTTGTCCATCACTTATCAACTCTACATCAATAATTTTACCTTCATCTTCAGACAAAACACAAGAAGCTTCCGGAAAATTCAACTGTTCTGCTGCAGTTTTTACGAGCTCCTCTATGCTTCGAGGCACCCACAATACAATCCCACGTCTTCTTTTCTCTTTGGAATCATTCGGATGTGAAGAATAGACTGTACATTTCTTCTTATAAACTTTATCTGGAGATAGATCATTCAAACAGCTCGTTAATGTGTTAAACATTCAATAGAAACGTTAGTAAGTTCAATATAAACTACCTTTGATCTCTTTAGAGCTATTCAGAAACGAAGACATCTGAGAAGTCTTAGCGTCTTCAAGTAGTTTTATCAACATCTTGTTTCCACAAACTAGGGCTTCATCTAGAGGAGTATTTCCCCACCTGATTCAAATACAAATAACAGTTAATAAACCGCTGCTTATATCTAACCGCTACTTATGGTTCTAAAAATCGGTCATAGGCGTCAACTACTAGGCGAAACAGTTTTAAAAAAAAAAAAAAATCAATCGACTTAAATTGTTCTATTATAGATAAAAAATTTACAATTAAATCCAAAACGCGAAATATTTTATATAAATATAAAATATATAAAATAGATCAATAATTCGTTAATCCTTAACCTTGCATATTCCTTGAATAATATGTCTAGTCGCTAGTCATTTATGCATAATTACCATTTAATGATTTTTTGAGCATCACAGTTACTTAGTTGGTAAAATAGAGAATCAGAATATTGTATATATACCTGTCTTTTTTTAGGACATTAGCACCTGCTTCGACCAACTGTCTTGCCAAGAGATACAATCCTTCAGAAGAAGCAACGTGAAGAGGTGTCCTCTGATCATAATCTTTAGAGTTTGGATCAATACCATTGTTGAGAAGACGTTTTAAGAAATCGCTGTCTCCTTTGGCAACCACAGTGCAAAGAAAAGTCCCTGCGTTCTCTATACTCAACGTTGCACCTTCTTTCACAAGCAAGGTAGCAACACGATCGTTCCCGTTCTTGATTGCTTCTAGTAACGGCGTGTTCCCCAGTTTATCTTTGATGTTTACATCTACTGATTCTTGAATAAGATACAGTGTGATGTCCTCATATCCTCTAGAAGCTGCAAGATGCTGTTAAAAAAACATATTAGATATGTTTCAAAGTTTGGTTAAGGAGAAGATTTTAAAAGAGCATACCAAAGGGGATCTTCCATCATAATCTGTTTTATTTGGGTCAGCTCCAGCTCGGATCAAGCTCTTAAGCTGGTAAAGATCACCGTAGAAAGCAGCGCTGTTCAACTTCAAAGCTAGCTCTGCCTCTTGTTTACTGATATGAAAGGTTATATCTGATTCCAGCTGCTTAATCCGGCCGTTAGATTCTTTCCCTTCAAGCAGATTGTTGAGTATCCTCCGTCCGTCATGGAAATATATCTCAAGAATGTTCATGAAAGATTGTTTGTCTAGCCTTAGAATCCTACACAGCTCGGAAACTCGAACTGTGTAAGGCTGAGGAATGTTGCAGAGGATTGAAATCTCTCCAAAAGAGTTATCTGGTTGAAGTAGCGATACTATCTCCTCAGATCCATCCTTAGCTGTACCTATCTCCTCCTGAGTTTAAGTTACAAAAATCATGTTTACTAACTTTTAATTTTGAGACATTTACTAAGGGTTTAATTTGAGATTTGTTTACCAATACACCATGACAAACGAAGTAGAGTTGATCAACAACACTTCCTTGCTCCATTATAACTTCTCCAGGGAGAAAAAATTCTTCATGAAGTCTTATAACCTGTAAAAACAGAACAATAAATGTCTGAAAATGAAACTAATACTACATGCTATCGTTTCGGGCCTGATAGATTACAGACTTGGACTCCGAACCGCCAGTATTAAAAGATGTATACAGTCCAAATCAATAAGGCTTACAATCTGGTTAATGAACTCAGATGAGCAGCCACGGAAGAGAGGAACTTTCTCAATATACGGCAAGTATAAAGTTTGAGCGATCTGCAGTAGCAAACATAAGTTTATACCAATTTTTAAAGCATGCATCTGATCTTCATTACCTTAGCGCGGATAGAGACAGGTATGTCTTGAAGAACAGCTGCTTCGGTGTAGCTACTTTCGTACTGCAACCGCAAATGACCAGTGATCTGACCACGGATGTTTCTACCGAGTTTGTTTCGGTTCATATACCTCATTATATCCGCCATCTTGTCCCTGAATCTCTCTGTTTTCGAACCTTTTACTATCAAAGCTGTCATGTTACCGATCAAGTAAGCTCCTAGAATCATGTCAAATGAAATGTAGGCCATTGCGAATATCATTTCCCGCATATTAACCGCATGTATATCTCCATAACCTGCATCAAACTACAACATCAGAAACATAACATGATTGACCTAGTTTTGAATTTTTTTTTTTTCCAGAACTTACCAACAGTTGCCATAGTGACAACAGCGAAGTACATAGAAGTGGTGTAACGGGTCCAGAGATCGATCTCTCTAAACTTAGCGTAACTGTAGTCTCCCAGTTTCAAGCTTCCGATCCAGGTGTATCCTTCTTGAGAAGCAGGAAGCGTGGTGGCCAAGTAATAGAAGATACAAGCCGCGGTGTGAGTGCAATAGAGCTCGACGAATATTAGCTTGACGATTCTTGTGAAAAGATAATTGATTCTTATGTCTTTCTCCATTTTGTGGAAAAACAAGATGACTCTACGAACTCTATATAGCCTTATCAACAATAGGTATCTCACTTCTTCTTTTCGACCTGCTACCTGTTTGAATTTTCAAATATCCAGTTTCAATTTTTTCCCATTTGATTTACAAATAATTAAAAAAAAAAATGTGTACCTTGTAGATGATATCCCATGGCATGCATGATAAAAAATCAATAATAAAAGTTGATTTTAAGTAGCTGCAAAAGTTGTTGTACACCATAAAGAGTTAAAAGCTCATTCCTTTAGACAAACAGAGGAGAGAGCAGTTAATAGTACCGTAAAGCGATGGAGCTGCGTCTATAGACCATTCTGTAAGTTCTGCTATCTCTATAAGCCACGAAGAATGTTAACACAATATCGACTAAGAAAGCGATTTGGCCAAGGATGTCGAGGATGAACAGATTCCCTGGTAATCCCCTGAAGAATCCGAACTCCAATGGAGTGAAGAAAGAAGAGTAAAGTGCCCATATCACTATGAACATGGTCCACGCCTTGTAGCATCTACAAATCGATTAAAATCTAATAATCAATCTTTCAATTCCGATTTTAATATTTTGTTGCAGCTAAACTAAACAGAGTATTCTTCGGTTTAGGATCAGTCTCAGTGGTTAGTTAGCCAACGGTTATTTGTGACCACTGAGAAACTGATTACGTTGTCATTAAATGGCGGGAAAATGGATGAATAAGAATAAACAGCACCCATGTCCCTAAGTTTTTTGTTTTCACTATAATTGACCCCATATTATTAGTCTAATCAATTAGACCCAACCATCCATCATCTAAGCGACGTACGTGGCTAAATTAAATAAACAAAAATGTAGGGACTTGGAACAAAATATTTTAAAACATATGACTGGATATGATTTTTTTACCGCCTTACCCGCTATCAGGATGAACAACGGAACCTCTCGAAATGTCTCTGATTCCGTTAATGACGGTGAACTTTCCGCCGTTACCTCCGGTGAAATCTAACCCTAAGAAATTCGTGAGGGGATTGAATCTGTTTCCACCCGATTCGACGATCCCTTCTTCTCCGAAATCATCGTCCACCTCGTAATCCTCCAACTCCACGTCCGAGTCGACGTCGCTCCGGTACGAAACTCCGCCGCCGCTGCTACCTCCCATTACCTCTTAATCACGTGAATCAGATAATCGGAGATTTGACGAAGAAGAAGAAGAAGATAACCTCTCTCTCTCTCTTCTCTCTTCTTTCCTTTTATTTTATTTTTATGAATATATTCAGTTACGTCTAAATTTGGCGGCTGAGTTTTCAACTTTTTGAAAATGATCAGATGGTGGAAAAAAAATAGCAACTCGAGTTATTTTGGTGAACAATAACATCTAATAGCATCATTATCCCTCAAACCCCAAATGGAAAATGGAGTTTCTTAATTTTTTTTTTTTTTTTTTTTTTTTTTTTTTTTTCTAATAGCATCATTATCCCTCAAACCCCAAATGGAAAATGGAGTTTCTTAATTTTTTTTTTTTTTTTTTTTTTTCTTTTTCGAATTAAAAAAAAAAAAACGAACCAATCGTGAACCGCCACGTGCTAGTGGGACCCGCGAACAGTGTAAGAAACTCTTAAGAACCGACTACTATTTAGTAGTTTTTGTAACCCGTTTCTTAAAAAAAAGTGGATCCTACGCGGGACCCACACGCTAACAAACCCTCCGGATAAAGATGCTCTAAGCGACAAAATTTATAGACATTTTCGTTTTTTTTTTCTTCTAAAACGTATATGGGTTTAGTTACAAAACTTAATTTATCTGCCTTATAAAACGTTATGACATATATGGACAAAATAAAAGATAATGATGAATTAATGATGTAGACAGAGTGTATAAATACCTTTGATTGCATGAAGAGCACGTAAAAGTGAGACGACGAGAGTCTTATTTATAACCACAAGTTATAGATAGATAGATAACCAAGTCATTAAATGTTACAACATGGCATAAAGTTTCGTGATGATTGGCAAATTGCGTTTAAGAGTTACATTTCGCTTATCTGTTCATAAAGCCGCAAGTTGTGATGACGGAGCAATATAAGTGTTATGATAGATAGACTCTAAACTGAACTGAAATATATTTTGATTCCCGTTGTGCCATACCCTTTAGCATATTATAAAATTCACGTGAAAATTTAAGCCATATGATTATATAGATAACGTTATGGTATTTAGGTGCTTTTTTTGTTAGGTCAGAAGTTACTAGTTAATTAGTTTATGCTACAATGGGAGACTAGTTTATACCAATTGTGCAATGTGCATTAGCCGATCAACCTTGGCTTCGGGTGTTTTCTCTTTTTATTTGTAGACTCCATTTCAAGTTATCAAATCAGATAACATAACGTTGTTGTTTTCTTGTTATTCTTTGGTTATATTTGAATATTTCACGTCAATGGTTTTTGGGTTTAGTCTTGAAGACAGAACCAAACATACCCTGTAACATACCACATAATACAACATGGATTAGTTACTCATATGTGTTTAAATTATAAATCATGTATATGGTTGGGCACACACACTGACCCTTATTGGTTTCTAGAGATGTCTCTGTTATTTATTTATTTATAAATATGTTAAAAAACTGTAGAAAATGAAACAATACGAATAATAAAGTGAAGTGTTTACCAACTACCGTAGTTCCAAAGGTTTAACTCTTCCTCAAATACTGAAGCTCTCTTTCGAGAGGCTCCAGTGATGAAATTATAACCGCAAACTCCATAATTAATCGCATATTATAAGCTTTGAAAATTCTGCAAGAGAAATTGATTCCTTTTCCCCGAGGATTTGCTAACACAAGACTGAATGTTTTACTAGAGGAACATTGACTTATTTCAAACATGCTGAGCTCTCCAATCAACAGCAGAATCCTCGTCATCCTCATCATCGCTGGGCGATTCTTCTTCAGTCTTCTTCGGCTTTTTAACTGACCCTTCAGCGGTTTTGCTGCGCTTAGCTAATCTAGCCGCTTTCAGTTCCATCTTCCTCTTCTTCAGAATCTCCACTTTCTCTTTGTATGATCTACAGAAGAAGATAAAACAGAGAAGGCCAAGTATTGACTAAAACAAGTAATTCAACTTCATTCATCTTCATGCTATAACAAACTTGTGTCTCAAATAACCTTTGCTCTCGTTGTTCCTCCTCCTCAATGGTTTCCGCAGCATCAACCTGAAAATTATAGTGCGAAGAGGTTAAGTTAATAAACAGAGCTTAGATGGGGTCAAACAATTTTATTGACAGAAAATTATCAGACCTCTTCTTCTTCCATGCGACTATCCACTACTTGCAGATCTTCTTGTATCAACTTCTCAAATTCTTTATATTCGTCCCTGTAAAAAGTATCCATGCTTATATAAGTTCACTAAGAGAAAGCTATACTACGAAGACTTTTAGCTAACAGAGGAGAGAACCAGTACATAAAGATCACGACATCTCAAAGTAAGAATGTTAAAGGGAAACAAGAAACTCACTTAATATCTGGTTTGACAAGCTTTATTCCACGGGCAAGCAGGTCAGCTTCTTTATTATCGAAAAAACCAGTGGGAAGGGCTCCCTTCACCACTGTACCAGTCGCCTGCGTCTGACTCTCTTTAGGCTCAATCGTGGGTTTGGTATCTGAAGAATCAGTTTGCTGATTATCGAAGAATCCCTCTGGAAGAGGTCCTTTAGTCTTATTTGTTTCTGAACCTTGATGCACGTTCTTAGGTTTTGACGATTCAACTTCTGCAGATTCTGAACACATATAGTTGACTAATTAGTTTGTTAATTGTTCCACAATAAACATAAGCTTTCCACATTTTACTATGCCATGGAGATAAAATAACAACTAAACACAGATAGTCTATCTAATAAGAGATGTATTTGTTACAACTATTAGTAACAAAGAAAAAAAAAAAAAAAAATCTAAACCATAAAGGGAAGAGCATAACACATTTACCAGGATGTTTAATAGAAGACTCGAAGAAATTAGGAGGAAGACCAGATGATGATGTCTGAGAATTGGATGATATAGCAGCAGCCGAACTTTCTACAAGTTTTGTTGGCTTAGTTTCAGCAGGTTTGCTACCTCGTTGAACTCCAGCTGCACTAGCCTTTAAATTATCGATTGCCTGTTCCAACATTAAGTTGCAAAAACAAAAAAAAAACATAAACAGAGACTATAAGTTACAAAGCAGCAATCCATAATACAAGAGCATGAGTCTTACCTCGTGATGCTTACGAGAAGCTTGGTGGACATCCCATAGTGATTCAGACTTCAACACGACATTGCACACTCGGCACACAGGCTGGTCTGATTCGTTGTACCTGCAAATCCAATCCCAAAGAAGATTTGTAATCGCTACAACTACAAAGCTCGATCCCTAACTCCAGCTGCTCAATACACTATTGTTCGATTAGGGGAAGGGGTTTTTACCTAACGAGAGGAGAATCGATGCGGGAGTCTTTCTTCTTGGCGTTGAGTTTGGAGCGGAACAACGCCTTCTTCTTCGCTTGAGCATCCATCACCGAAAAGCGAAGATCTGAGAATCGCACAGACAAACCAGTAGAAAGATTTCACCACACCCGTCCGTGAGAATCAGAATTACTATTTTACGGGTCGGGTCGATCCGATACGGGTTTGAATTTGGGACTTTCCGGCTGATTCTCCGCGATTCAATTCTATTTTACGGGTCGGGTCGATCTGATACGGGTTTGAATTTGGGACTTTCCGGCTGATTCTGGGCCTGGCTCGTTATCTCTTTTCTCTCAGGTACTTAAGTATGTACTTATTGACAAAAAAAGGCCTTAAACTTGTCCACTTAATCACAAATTGACACAACTTAGATTGCAACATGAATTTGTGAAGAAGACAATCTAAGGGCATGATTATTGGAGGTCCTTGCTCTTGGGTCCTTAATACACATATATTTATATGTATATATTATATATGCGTATATAATTACGGGGTAAAGATTTTACGAAAACCCAAACCGAAAGTAGTAATAATAATAATAATTACAAGCTTTTTGCATTAGTTGTGTTGTCCCGGTGTGGGTTTTAGTTACGGGCATCATGTGAGCTCTAGTATATAGGAATTGTCTTTCATTCGCCGGTTGTTGTATTAAAAAGTGTATCCTCTTCCAAAATGGAGAAAAAAAAGAATTCGGTACCGAATATATAGAGTTTTAGAATGAGCATAAAGGAGAAATATAACTTCAAACGAAAAATCAGTTGGTTGTGACATAGTTGTAAAAAGAAATGCTTTAATTGGTCACATGGTTCATAAGGTGTGACCATAGCAAAGAATAGGTAACTTCACACATTTGTAAGCCGCAACGCCTCCACGAACAACTCCTTGAGTGAAGCGTTTGAAGCCGCAATTCTCTGCGATGTGATGTCCAACTCTTTACCAGATCTGTGACCAATTACACAACATGCAAACAAAAACAAGTTCAAAAGCTTTGTCCATTGTTGCATTGTGTGTGTGTGTTGGCTTTGTAAAAGTAAACTTACGGATCAAAAATAAGTCCACCAGCTTCTCTAACAATCACAATTCCTGCTGCAATGTCCCTGTGGATTGATATTAATATGATCAAGTCTTGTTTGTGCAAGAGCCAAACTCTTGTGTGATAGGCTGATAGCTAAGCAAAAAAAAAAAAAAAAAGACATGTTACCATGGACCGCCAAAACCAATTTCATAGAAGATGTCACCCCTTCCACAAGCGACACCGCAGAGGTCCAGTGCGCACGAGCCACCCATCCTCAGGGACCTCACCTGATGAATCAAACAGAAGACAAGTTCATGATTTTTTCGGCAGAGGTCGTTGGATCCAAAAAATGGAGTTTCCTCTCTCAAATGAATTTTCACCTTGGTTAACAAACTGTTGATTCTGTTGGTAGCATCGTCTAATGTAGCTTTATCTCTTTTAGTGCCCGCCTGTATTCATATAAAGTTATGAGCGGAGGCTTCACAACAGTCTAGTGTAACACAACAAGGGAGACAGCTTTTACCTCTGCTAGGAGCAAAGCGGTTACAAGCTCGCTCTGAGTTGACACTGGAACAAAAAAAAAGAACATTTTTTATTGACCAACAAAATCTATAGAGTGTAAGGTGTGGAAAGAAGAATGTATATAAAGTATCAACCTTTGATTGGTTTGCCATTCAAGAAGGCTCCTTTCCCTTGGACACCTGTGAACATCTGTTTAATCATTAGATATTACGTAAAGTTTGAGAGACATCATCGAGCTATATTCATGTCCACAGCATCATCAAGGGAAAGGGAAGTCTTTTACCTCATCCATGATAGGATTATAGACGACGCCAACCACAGGGACTTTCCCAATGGTAAGTCCAATGGAAACACAGACAAAAGGGAACCTGCAGAAACAGCATTTGGTTTTGTTTTTGTAAATGAATTGTGCAGAACGTAATAAACAGTCATTTGAACGGGAATTGAGCTATATATACCCGTGAACGAAGTTAGTAGTCCCATCAAGAGGATCAACGATCCAAGTTGGTTCGTCTGTTAGTTCAGTCACACCATTCGCAGCTGTTGTTTCTTCTCCAATGAACTAATTCATAATAAAATGCTAAACAATCAATACAATACAATGCAATGCAAGGAAGAAGCTAACAAAGAGAGAAGAATAAAAAACCTTGTGATTGGGGAAAAGCTGTTTGAGATGGTTAAACACGAGCTCTTCACATCCTTTATCAGTCTCCGTCACCAGATCCACCTAAAAAAATAGCTATAAAAACATGCCGACATGTTTTAAGGAAACCAATATTGCGACTGTGAGACAGAAAACAAAAAAAAACCTGGCCTTTGTGTTCGACATGTTTGGTCTCGTAAAAGCCTTTACGAATGACCTGCAGAATCAAAACCAAAAGGATCCAGATTTAATATATATGATCAGCCACTCAAGGCAGAGAGAGAGAGAGACCTGTCCAGCTTTTTGAGCGGCATCAACGGCAGCAGCCAAGAACTGATCTAGAGAACCTTCATCAAATGTCACACAACAGCAAAAAAAGTGAGAAAGAGGAAAATCAAAAAGAGGCAACGGAAGAGAATGAGAGTGTCTTTTACCATTTTCAGCCATTTTTCGATGATTGGAGGAGGTTGCGAGGAGACGAAAATAGTAACGCTTTGTGTTTCTAGGTGATTCTGCTAGAAGGAGACACGATAAAAAAAATGTTAGCGGTTTTTTTGTGGTTGGCCACAGAGCGAATATTCGGGGAATCTAATCTCAGTTAAAGCGTTTCCTTAAAAGTTTTGTTCTTTCACCTTATAGAGAGGACTCGAATGGTCGAATCTACGGAAATGCGGAAAGATTTGATCCTCCCTCCAGTGTTCCTCCTCTCCACGATCTGAATCAGTTTTCTCTTATCCGGGTCGGCCCAATTCGAGTGGCCTTTGGGCCTGAGGCTCACTGTATGATAATACATTGTATTACCGAATTAATCTCTACAGAATTACTAGTCAAATTAAAATTTGATTACATTCTACTTCTACAAACTGTATGTTGTTTTTACCCAAACTTTTATAAAGAAAGTCTAGTAAAAAATGGATACATTTACTTATCCTATATTGTATTCGTCTAAATTGCATTGAAATCATCAAATCGTAAATCGTAAGTAAAGGTGCCTAACGTTTGGAAATTGAGCATTGGTTTTTTTTGGAACTAGTGAAGATGTAACTTGTGAGCAACCATCTACCACAAACTACTACTTCATGCGATGTTTATTGATAAAGTATGTTTAAACATTAGTGGTAATATCGTGTTGTTCTAAACAAAGATATACATTCCTATATTTTCATACTACAACTTCAAGTAAATATCTATATACATTGTATTCAAGTGACTCATCTCTACATTCTAAAAGTAAGATTACTTATCTTTGATTTTATTTGGTATCATTTTCTTTCTTCTTATTATTACTTGAATTCCAGTAGATATGTCCTGGATATGTGTTCCGTAATAAAACAATTAGTTAAATAGTTATCAACACGTGGGTTAATTAAGGACGTGTATATATACGAAAATATTATTATAAATATAAAACTTGGACCTTCCTTCTCCACCTCGAAGTCTTCACTCTTCACCTTCCTTCCATTTGCAACTTCTGAGAATCATGAATTTTTCAGGGGTCTTCTTTCTCTTCTTCTTCTTTCTTCTGTCTCCAGCTCTTCTGAGATATGGTTCCGGGTCTGGTCTCGAGTCACTCTCTCGTGGGATGCTAGACTCAGCGAAAGAACCAGAGTTCTTCGAATGGATGAGAGGAATCAGGAGGAGGATCCACGAGAACCCGGAGACAGGGTTCCAGGAGTTCAAAACGAGTCAACTCATTAGAGACGAGCTTGACTTGCTCGGAGTGAAGTATAAATGGCCTGTTGCGAAGACTGGCGTCGTGGCTTGGATCGGATCCGGTTCCAAACCCGTTTTCGGACTCAGAGCCGACATGGACGCACTTCCACTACAGGTTTGTTGTTATGTTTTTTGTTTAGTCTCATCAAAGTTTTGATTTTTTTTTTTTGAATTATTTTTGACTAATTATTATGAAATAATTGATATGGAGAAAAGGAATTAGTGGAGTGGGAATCGAAGAGTAAAGTAGATGGAAAGATGCATGCTTGTGGTCATGACACTCATGTTGCTATGCTTCTTGGTGCTGCTAAGCTTCTTCAGTCCAGAAAACACCTTATCAAGGTCTATCTCTCTCTCTCTCTCTCTCTCTCTCTCTCTCTCCGTCTATTGCTTGATTCATTCTCAATGCTAGTTAGTGATTCTGATCTCTGTATGTGTGTGAGCTCTTTGATTAGTGTGTGCCCGGCAATCAAAATATCAACTTTATATAAATGGGGCAGACAACAGTGATATGTCATGAATGAAACAGTAGTTCAATGCGTCTACACAGTAGTGATATGTAATGATTGATTTAGTGTTAGCCCAGCAAATTCAAAATGTCAAATTTCTCAGATTTTTATTTTGTTAATTTTTTGGATTCTGAATAAATGAAACTATACTGTGTATATACATACATACACAGAATAGTAATATGTTTGATTTATTTTAGTGTGTATCCAACAATCATATTTGTAACTTTGATCTTGGTCAGATTCTTATCTGGTGAATCTTTAAATGACTAGGATTGCAGGATAATAACCTAAGAGAACACATCAATTATTCACATACAACAAACAATATATTTTATACAAAAAATGGCAGCATCAACAAATTATTTTAGTGTGTATCCAACAATCATATTTGTAACTTTGATCTTGGTCAGATTCTTATCTGATGAATCTTTAAATGACACACAATTATTTTTTTTGGTAAAGGGGACTGTGAAACTAGTGTTTCAACCAGGAGAGGAAGGCTATGGAGGTGCAATTGAAATGCTAAAAGACGACATTCTAGACGACTTAGATGGAATTCTCAGCGTACATGTCTTTCCAACAATCCCATCTGGTGGTATCGGCTCTAGGCCCGGGACCGTTCTTGCAGGCGCAGGAGTGTTCACAGTCACCGTTCACGGTCAAGGTAGCCACGCAGCTACACCACACTTGTCTAAAGACCCGGTTCTTGCTGCTTCTTCAGCCGTTGTCGCCTTGCAACAGATTGTTTCAAGGGAAATGGATCCTCTTGAAGCTGGTGTAAGTTTGTTTAAACATCTTCTTGTTTGACAAAATCAGAATCAAGACACAACGAATGTTTTTTTTTCAGGTGGTTACGGTTGGATACATTCAAGGAGGCCACACTCAAAACGTAATACCGCAGTCTGCAAAATTTGGAGGAACTTTCAGAAGCTTAAGCAACGATGGTCTCCTATTTATCCAAAGACGAATCAAAGAGGTAATCAACTGACCATTGCGTTAGAGGTTCCTTGTTGGATTGACCGTTGGGACTAAATTAATATTACATGTTGTGGTTTCAGCCCGGTGGATTACGGCTTCGGCCTGTACCTTCTAGTGTTCCAAAAAAAAATAAAAAAAATAAAAGAGATTAGTTTACACGTTGTTCTTTACAGTCTTGTTGATAATGATGCTAATGATGTAGATATCGGAAGCACAAGCCGCGGTGTACCAATGCAAAGCAGAAGTAGATTTCGGAGAGAAAGAACCTTCGCTTCACCCGGTAATGAAGAACGACGAGGGGTTGTACGAGCATGGAAAAGAAGTAGCGGAAGCGATGATCGGAAAGAACAACTTCCATGATTTTCCGGTGACGATGGGAGCAGAGGATTTCAGCTTCTTCACTCAGAGGACCAAGGCTGCTATATTCGTGCTTGGGATAAAGAATGAGACGCTAGGTGCTGGTAAGCCGCTTCACTCGCCTTACTTCTTTGTTGACGAAGAAGCTCTTCCTCTTGGAGCAGCTCTTCACGCAGCCATGGCGGTCACTTATTTGGATAAACATGGCAATGACCATGAGGTTAAGACCGAGTTATAGAATGTGTTTTGTAATAATCAACCACCTACTTGTATTGAACTTCTAAGTTTGGTGAGGGTAGGCACATCGGTTAAGTTCCGGTTTGGGATAATTTATTTAATTGAGACTGAGATTTATCCGGTCAGCAAAATCAGTATGTTTTCTAAAAAATATGGTACCAAACATAAGGACAAACAAGAATTAGAGCCAGTGGAATTTCCTGAAACTCCAGCATATTATATACACCACTAATGAGCTTTATGATGAACATGTCTATGACACTTATTCAATGCATTAAAAAAACTAATGAAATGTCAGTGTCACAAATAGAATATTCAAAGCATTAGATGAGAAAATACATAATTTTATAAAAAAAACAATGTCACATTCAGGCACTTTTTAGCTTTTGTCAACGGTTGGGTTAGACATTATCTCACAAATACTAGCTTGTTTTTTTTTTATCTCACCCAACCTGAACAAAAAAAAAACATAAAGAAACAAAACAGAATGATTGGAGCTAAACATAAAGAAACAGCTGTCGTTTAACTTTAAAACGTCTACAAAACATTACTGCAGCCTGTAATAACAGTACTTTATCATCACATCATGCAATGCGAACGACCCATTTAATCGTTACTATTCATGACCTTGTTATTAGTAAAGTTAATTATTACCGTAACATCATAGTTGTCATAATTAAATTACATAAGATTCTCTTTACTTTTTCATCAAAAAGGAAAAATCTCAAACCCGTAAGTTTTTATTTTTTCCCATCTTCTTCTTCTTCTACAATTATAGTCACTTTCTTTGGCCGGCGTTAGTGGAAGAGCTCAAACTCTTTTATAAAAAAACCTCTCCTTCAATTCAACCATCTGTCTCTCTCTCTCTCTCTCTCTCTCTCTTCAAACCAAGGAGAAGATGAAGAAGGGCTCTCTCTTCGTCTTCTTCCTCTTCCTCGCGGCGGTGACTTCAGATCTAGACTCCGACCGGCGAGCGTTACTCCTCCTCCGCAACAGCGTCCGTGGCCGTCCCTTGCTATGGAACACGAGCGCCTCCTCTCCTTGCGCCTGGCACGGAGTCCACTGCGATTCGGGTCGGGTCACCACCCTCCGATTACCCGGAGCGGGTTTGTTCGGCTCGTTGCCTCTCGGAGGAATCGGTAATCTGACTCAGCTCCAGACGCTTTCTCTCCGATTCAACTCGCTCTCCGGTCCAATCCCCTCGGATTTCTCCAACCTCGCTCTCCTCCGTTACTTGTATCTCCAAGGTAACGCATTCTCCGGCGAGATTCCGCCGTTTTTGTTCACGCTTCCAAGCATTATCAGAATCAATCTCGGGGAGAATCGATTCTCGGGTCGGATCCCGGATAATGTTAATAACGCGACCCGGTTGGTTACGCTTTATTTAGAGAAGAATCAGCTCACCGGTTCGATCCCTGAGATTACAATCACTCTTCAGCAATTTAATGTCTCTTCTAATCAGTTAAACGGGTCGGTTCCGGATTCTCTCTCGGGTTTTCCCCAATCCGCTTTCGAAGGGAACACTCTCTGTGGGAAGCCGTTAAACCCTTGCGAAGGCGACGCCGAAACCCCTAATTCGCCGCCGGTTTCTCCGCCGTCTCCGCCGGGGAAGAAAGATAGCGACAAGCTATCCGCCGGAGCCATCGCCGGGATCGTGATCGGATCTGTCGCCGGTCTGTTGCTGCTTCTCTTGATTATCTTCTGTCTCTGCAGGAAGAAAAAAGGAGAAGAGAACGGTCAGCCGAGAAACGTCGAAGCTCCCGTCGCCGCCGCGACCTCCGCCGCTGTACACAAGGAATCATCGGCGGCTAACGTCCCTCCGGCGAAGGCGTCGGGGAGCGGCGGCGGCGCGGTGAGTAAGGACTTGACGTTTTTCGTGAAGTCTTTCGGGGAATTCGATTTGGATGGGTTGCTGAAGGCTTCGGCTGAGGTTCTTGGGAAAGGGACGGTTGGGTCTTCGTATAAGGCGAGCTTTGAGCATGGTTTAGTGGTTGCTGTGAAACGGTTACGAGACGTTGTGGTGCCTGAGAAGGATTTTAGAGAGAGGTTGCAGGTTTTGGGATCGATGAGTCATCCTAATCTCGTGACCCTCATCGCTTATTACTTCAGTCCCGACGAGAAGCTTCTTGTCTCTGAGTACATGTCTAGAGGAAGCTTGTCTGCCCTATTGCACGGTACATATCCTACTTCTTAGTTTAGCTAATGCTAAGTTGTGGTTGGTAGTTAGTTGATCTTGATAGGATTGGTTTACGTTTTTGATTTGTAGGGAACAAAGGTAATGGGAGGGCTCCGTTGAACTGGGAAACTAGAGCTGGTATAGCATTGGGAGCTGCAAGAGCGATTAGTTATCTCCATTCGCGTGATTCGACAACTTCTCATGGAAACATCAAGTCTTCGAACATACTCTTGTCTAATTCATATGAAGCTAAGGTTTCTGATTACGGTCTAGCGCCTATCATTAGCTCCACATCTGCGCCTAACCGTATCGATGGCTACCGTGCCCCTGAAGTCACTGATGCGCGCAAAATCTCTCAAAAAGCTGATGTTTACAGCTTCGGTGTGCTTATCCTTGAACTACTCACAGGTAACAAACAATTAGAGCACTTATCCTGTTGACTGTATTTTTGCTATTGACATTAAGGAGCTTTAACATGGTACATTGCATTACAGGGAAGTCTCCAACACATCAGCAATTAACCGAAGAAGGTGTAGATTTGCCAAGATGGGTCCAATCCATTACTGATCAACAATCACCATCTCAAGTGTTTGATCCGGAGCTCGCCGGGCACCAATCAGAGGGCAATGAGAACATGATCCGTCTCTTGAAGATTGGTATAAGTTGTACAGCGCAGTACCCTGATAGTCGTCCTTCCATGGCCGATGTTACCAGACTCATCGAGGAGGTTTCGCATTCATCTGGCTCCCCAAATCCTATATCTGGCTGAGTTTTGCTGGTGGGGGTCTTAATTGGTTGATTTCAAAATTGTTTGCGGCTAAAACTGCATTTTCTTGAATAGTTCATACGTCCTCCCCGCCTTTTTTTCTTTGTTTGTTCGTGTCTTACTTTTGTTCGTCAATTCTTGAGCCTCAAATTGAGATGACACTTTGATGATTTTTTTCTTCTATTTTTCTTAATTCATTTTTTTAAAAGATGTTTATAACAAATATTGATGCTGCCATTTTTTGTATAAATATATTATTGGTTGTGTGTGAATAATTTAGTGTGTTGTCTTGGGTTCTGATCCTATAATCCTAGTCAATGATTTGCCGAAATAATCAGAGATATTATTTTTCTTGCCGTCTAATAGTTTTTTATTATACGTATCTAAATCAATTCTAATAAACATTTCACATATACCACAAAATCGTATGTTACCAATAATCTCTATGGGAGTTGTTCACGAGGAATTCAAATTGATTGGGATTCTCTTTCATATTTTTTTTTGTTTTGTTTTTACTAAATAGTGATTTGTTCTCTATTTTTTTATACTTTTTCCGTTCCAAAATACATGATGTTTTAGAGAGTTTTTGATGATTCAAAATAGATGATGTTTTCATATTTTTATATTAATTTTAGTTTTATTGGAAACTGTGTGACCAATGGTGCTTTATTATTATTTTGATGATTGGCTAAAGTAATTTAATTTATATTTTTAATATTACTTTTTAAGGTAAAAGTGGATTAATTCTTAATTCTTGTGCCATCAACCAAAATTTCAAGTATTTTGAAACAGATGGAGTATAGTTAGATCTTATCATTTTTTCCTAACTTGTATATCTTATATTGGAAACTAAATTTATTAAGTTTATGAAATATGATGTGAACTAATAAAACATCATAATCCCGCCATTAATTAATACTGTAACTAGATCAAGTATAAGATATATATATATATATATAATTTTAATTTATATATGTTTATTGTAATATATAAATTATTACTTAATTTTAGTTTAAAGTTGTATCTATTTATTTCACTTTTTCTTATATCTAAAGTAATATTTACTATTATTAATATTTCATAAAAATATTTATTATGATGAATACCTATATATAAATATAATACTATGATACATGCATTTAAAAGAATTAAATATGAGTATTTCAAATACATATATGCACAAAAATATATAGTAATTTCACTTTCATTGTAAAAATTTGGTAAATACAAAATAAAGTTAGATATTGTGCATATGCATTAATTTTTTATGTCATTCAAGTAGAAAGATAGATAAAAATTATAATAAAATATTTATAATAGTGTACTAATAGTAAATATGAATAGAACAATCAATATAATTTTAAAAAAGAATAATACTAACTAACAATATAAACATGTTTGTAAATACACAAAAAGATGATATCCAAATATTAATTTTTTAAAGAGAATAATTTTATAAAAGTCTAAATAGGAAAAATAATAAAGCATATTTTGAATAAAATTTCATATAAAATGCATATAAAACCAATTATACTTTTTTTTTTGTAAACTAAAACCAATTATACTTCATTATCTTAAAACTAGTATAAAATAATATTAATTATTAATACAAATTCGCGTGTAGCGCGAGTTGAAAATATAGTGTAGGAAAAAAAAAAGAGTAATGAATCATGCCACAGTTAACTAAAAAATAACTCACGTTTCCATTTACTTTAAGTTTCATTATCATGAGAAGTTGGAAGCCACTCCGTACACCGCAAGAACAATGACATTTTAGAATGACATCAAACTTTTGTACTTAATATATCTATAAAATATATGAAGGGGATATTCAACGTTTGTGATAACGGGAGAGGCAATACATTCGTCGCAGTTTCATATTATTATTTTTTGTTTTTTTTTGCTTTAGTTTAAAATGGCAACTCCGAGTTAAAGGCACAACGACAGAATTTCGTAGAAGGCCACCAAAAAATGAACTGGCCCAAATATACGGGCGAAAACAATAATTCACAGTGGGTAAAGCCCATACTTTTATAGCTCAACGGCCCAAGAATAGGTGGCAAAACGACAAAATTATCATAAATCACTAATGGTACTTGTTATATACTACTACTTATGAAAAACGGTTTGGCTGCTTTTGCATTGTTGCTGATTTTAAATCTGTCTGTATTCGTTGATATAAACGCAGGAATATTGCGCTATGTTTAACAAGCAATGTTACCTTTAAAATTGGCCTCGGCACTCGGCAGGCAGTAACACCAAAGATGAGTAAGGTTTACTTGTTCTTTGTTCTAAAGTCTAAACCGAGCTGATTCATAAATTAAACAAATTAAAATTAAAATATGCACTGTATATGTGAAACACACACATCATATAATGGATGTCATATTGTAGGTTCAGAAAAGAAATAGCAGAATATGAAATGATCTAATCACTAAACCAAAAGTGTAAAAGGTTCTAAAGCAACTTTCTGTGTTCATCTTCGTTCATTGAATGTGCTCAAAAGCTTAGATGAGTCATGCTTTGTGTCCACCATTGAATGTGCTTCACAGTTCACAGTCAGTTGTTTTGTTTTTTTCTATTGTAATTTACATCTAAATAATTTATATTTAAGCAACCCTTGTTCATTTTAAAAAAATACGTATACAATCATTGACAACCCATGTAAAACTACACAATAGTCTGGACTCAGTAAATTTGTAAATCAGTCAAAATAAAACTACAAGTTCTTACTTACAAACGTCTAAACCACATAAACGCCTGGACATTGTATGCTTGCTTAATTCAATATTAAGAAGCTGAACATTAAAATATATTAAAAATTGTAGATGGATCAGATTAGACATTGCTATCAGATTAGTCTAATCGATCAGGCTGCGTAGCGTTGTGTTAGGAAAAGTACTTCTGAATAACTTTAACCACGTACTGTATATCACTTTATGTTACTTTTTCCCTTTAAAAAGTATATAAAGTAAAACAGAATAATTCAGGTTAGGTATAAAGAAGTACGGTGCAATTGTACAACATCCACGGAAGAAAAATCCAAAAGGCACAGAAACAAAAGACCTTTTAGCTTTAGTTGTGTTTTGTCATTGTCTCGTCATCTTTCATCCTTCAGTTCTTCGTTCTGGGAAACCAAGTATTTGCGTGCCTTTCTCCTTTTCCATTTATGTAAGATAGTAACCTATTCACTGAATATAAGATACAAAACAGAGAAATGAAAAACCAAGAAATGTGTTTGTATATTTTAGAGTGAGCTATCATCCACCATATGAATCATTCTACTAATATTCTAATTTGCTTCAAATTGTTTATATGTAAATATGTAACTTCATAAAATATATGTTTTGTTTGAATGATTTCCAAATAATAAAGATTAAATAAAGAAGAAGAAGACAAATATAAGAAGAATGGCTACTTGGCTGTAATGTGTGGTACTGCAACATTTTGCTTCTACACGTAATCCCAAACACACCTACTTCTCACGCCAATTATTGTTATATTTTTGGTTCTATAAACATAAACATTTTGTGATAAAGTTTAATGTTATTTTTGTCAACCTTATCATTTTATATATATGTTGTGTGATGTATATGATACGATGTCTGCTGTACTTTTGTTCATTTAGTGAGCCGAGTGGTCCTCCTCTGAATATTATCTAATTCATTTTTGGGGGTTGATAAAATACATAAATGGACATTACAACTTGCATCATTCACATATGGTAAAACACACAGTTTGCTTTAGGGGATCCATTTGTTTTAACTCTGTAGTAACCACGCACAATTTGACTGTCAACAAGACATGAAAAGTTGAAAACACTCTAGATATCTAACAAATTTGTGGATCGTGTATCTATAAACCAGACACAATGACTAACCATTTCTTATAAAGTAATTAAGAAGATACGTATCTTGAAATAGTCCTAAAGTTTTATTATTATAAGTTTAACCAACCAAGGCAAGATTTATGTTAAAAATGCTGATAGTAGACATAAAAATTGATCAAGTTTCTAAATAATTGAAAATAAAAGTTAATTAATTACAGTTTTATTATTAAAAAAAAGTGGAGGATAAAAAAATAGAATCCACTATATATAAAGGCGTCATCATCTAAACTAAACTCCACGCCCTAAAAAAAATCAGAGATTCTAGTTTTCATACTTCTCTCTCTCTTAATACGATTCTGATTCTATTTTTCTCACCTACCATTGAAAAGTCTCCCGTAGATCTCTTCTCCTTCTTCTGCTATGGGCCACGGAACAATGGCGACACCACCGACCACCACCATCACCCCTACCAAGACGACGCTCGTGTTCACGTACGGAACTCTAAAGAGAGGATTCTCGAACCACGTCCTGATGCAAGATCTGATCCGATCAGGCGACGCATCTTTAAAAGGAGTCTACCAAACGCTAGAGAAATATCCCCTCGTCTGCGGACCATACCGAGTCCCTTTCCTCCTCAACAAGCCTGGAACGGGCCATCGCGTGACGGGAGAGCTTTACGCGGTCTCTCCTCGCGGTCTCTCGCGTCTCGACGAGCTCGAAGGGATCACCAGGGGACATTACGTGAGGCAACCGATCCGTCTAGCTGCTGCTGAGAAAGAAGGAGGAGATCTGGAAGCAGAGCATGCGACGTCGTCGTGCGTGGTGGAGGCGTATTACGCGCACAAGAGCTACGAGGAGGAGCTGTGGAAGAGGAATGGAGGGAGATCGTTCGGCGCGTACACGGAGAACGAAGCGCGTGGATATGTGAAGCGTAAGGATCGGCCGCAGCATCTTACCTTCTTGGACCATATCCGTATTTTCGTTTCTTCTCCATGTGATTAATTTCGATTATTCCCTCTCTCTCATTTTTATTTTTTATATATCCTTTTCTAGAGAAATTAAATAAGAAAGTACAAACGCAAACCACTAGTTTCATCTATTCTAACGGGTCCCACTTGTTCGTCGTAGCCGTACAACGGTTGTTGTTATTAGTTGTTACCGATGAACATTTGATTAGAGATTCCGTGCTTGTTGTCTGGATGTAAACCGTAATATAGTGTCCGGTCAGTCAGTGTCTTTACTTCAGGTTCTGTTTTTAATATCTCGTATCCGTACGCAATCTTTGTTTGTTTTCTTATAAAGCGAATGTGTTGTTTCTCTGATTTGGCTCGTCACGCTATGAACTCTTCCAGTGCTAATAGTAATTTATTTGAGCCTAGTTATTTGACATTTTTATCTACAATTTGCATTTTCAATATGAATGAGACAATAACATATTTCAAAAGATCTCACGTAGTGATCAAAGCCGTTGCCCATGTCACCAAAATCTGCAAAGGAGAAAATTTGTAACATTTTTGTTTGACAATACTTTAACTAATATATATAACTATAGCCGGTTAGTCCTTTTCTGAATAGTTCACCAACTCCAGTTGACATGTGTAGCAAGTACGAGACTAGTTCAGGACGTAACGTAGAATATTGTTAACCCTGAACGCTACATAATGGTATTCGTTTATCTATTATTAGTCTTTCGTTAAAGGATGTTGTGGGCTAGGTTTAAGTTTTTGGGTGTTAAGATTATAATTCTAACTGTTTAACCAATGAATGATGACTACTAAATTACGGCCCAGCCCAAAATTTGGCTCAGTTTTGGACTTCAAATATGGGCCGAGTCAGTTACTACCCTTAAGACACAGATTTTAGCAAGCATAAAACCAAAAGTATAGACATCTTTAATTTAAAACTTAAAACCTATCATATCTAATGAAAGCATAGAGCTTTATCGTTTCAAAGTTTAAACAAGAAGAAAATAAAGAAATTGGTTAGATAGTGTTGGATGAGATGATTATGGATATGACTGGAGTTACCAACCATAGTTAGAGCTTACTTATTTTGGTGGTTACTAATCACTAAGCTGGTTGACTTATTTTTTTTGCAACAAACTAAAAGTAGACAACACATGTTGAACATTATTTCAGATACGTGTTTATTATGAACATTTGGATGGGTAACCACATTTTCTCTTTCACATTAACTATCTTTGATAGTAGAGGTTTTAATTTTAATAATGTTTCATTTAAAAACCGCACTTGGATCGGACTAACGATATTTTCTCTTCCACGTTAACGTATAGGTTTTAATTTTATTTAATGATTTTCATTTTACTTAGTTTTCTCGCTCGTATTAGTTTAGTTTAGTCTTCACCCCTAATCTCACGTTTAAGTGTATGATTAATAAAAAAATATTTATTGTTTTATACGTTAAAAAAAAAAAAAAAGTCATAATTGTTTGCGTTTATCTCGTAGGATCGGAATGCGAATCGGTAACTTTTGTTGTTTAAATTTTATTATATATTTTTAATATAATTATGCTTTATTTCGCTTTATAGGATGAGTGAAGAGTGTGGCCACTCTGGAGACATAACCCCACCAACTTCCATCATTCTCTCTGTTGGTTCATCAATCGTTTCCTTAATCTGATGAACTGAATCATTGTGTCTCTCTCTCTTGATCTCTACTCAAACATGGCAACCCAGTTTTCATGAGCAAAATTTGATTTTTCAAAGCTCCCAAGATTCAAAAGTTTATCACTGTAGCAGCAGGAGCAAACTGAAACTGTGTGGCTATGGCTTCTAAGATTAAGTAAGCTTCTCCTTTCGATTCAAAGATGTGTCTTTTACGTCGGTTGATGTTCTCGTCGATTTTAAATTCCGATCTGGGTGTTTGATAATTTTTTTTTCCTTCCGAAACAGAGCTTCTCTGAGGCTCTTCTTTTGTTATTGTCTCTGGTCGGAGTAGATCTAATAGGTCTGGGGTTTATGGTTTATTTGTAGCACATGATCATTGTTTACTACTTGTCTGATTGTAGTTTTAAAAAAAATCTTATTAAGCTGATTCAATTATATATTTTTTAATTACGTTTTCATGTCGAGTTCTTCGCTCTTGTCTTTATTTTGATTTTTTTTAAATTTGATTTCTGTTTTGTTCTTGTATCCTGAGGGAGAGAGACACGTCTCTTAGTTCTTGTTTCTTATTCTATCTAATCACTGTGGTTTATTTAGACTGTTTTAATTTGGTTGATCTATGAATCAGAAGCGGGGAAAGATTCTATTGATAGATACAAGCATTGGCTAATTCATGAAGCTTCTTGTATATTTATTGTGATATGTTTCCTGTGAGCTGAGATTTTCATAATTGTGTTGTTTCAAGTATATGAAGCTTGTACTTGTACCATACCAAGCATGATTAAGTTTTTCATCAATGGACCATAAACTGAGATCTGTATGCAGTATAGTTCATAGTGTTGGATTTCCCTCCTTAAGCCCAAAACTTATCAAATCATAATCAAGCCTTAGTCCAAGAAGAAGAAACATCTAGAGAAAAGTGGAGAAGTATAGAAGAAGAATTGTGTAGAAGAAGAGAGAAAGTTATGGAGTTAGATATTTTGAAATAAATAATAATTTAGAGAAATCTAGAACTTGTTGGAGTGTGCTCCTTCACTTGTATAAATAGGGGTGCTTAGCACCATTTGTAATCATCCAAGAATCAAGAAAAACAAAGAGAGAAAATATTTGTAAGAGAGAGTTTCCAAAAACAAAATCTTTGTAGTAAACCCTTTCCTAAATATTAAGAGTCTTCTTCTTAAATTTTCTAGTTGTCTAATACCATCTTCATCTCATCGATATTGGATAATTTTCCCAACACCTTTCCCTTTGAGTTCCTTGACACTCTTGACCCACTCGATCTTAGAGGAATGTTGTCGGATGTGAGGGTGCAGTTGAAAGAGAGAGTTGTATTCACATCACAGTTGTGAAACATGAACACCTTGAAGGCTCATTTTAGTCTGTCCACTACGTACCCAAAGCTAAGCTGGTCCCTGGGTGTTAGCAGGTGTACCTCGTTGAACCACAGGCAGCTGAAGAGATTGTTCATTGCAGTGTGTTCTCTTATTATCACCGCTCCCTCTGGAACATGTGTGTGTAAAACAAGAGAATGGACTTAGCATAATTATTAACAAGGAGACATTGTTTTATTTATGTTAATTACCAATAACAGTAGTAATTAAGATTTTGGGGACTTTGCCGTTCCTCCTAGCCTAGGTTCATCATAAGGAGGAGTTTTGAGTAGAATAAGACGCCAAATGCCGACCCATTGGCCTCCTATGAACATCTTGGCTCACAGTCAAAGTAGTGTTTGATGTTAAGAAATGGAGAGAGAGCTCGTCAACCACCAGAAGGAAACAGAAGAGGTTCTTGGCTAATGTTAGATGGCTGGTGGGGTTGATCATATGCATCGAAAATCCCAGTGGCAACCACAAATTTACATTTGTTTACGAAATCTTTATCCACCTGAAAGAGAATATAAATAATAGTTTGGAAGGGAAGAAGGGTAAAAACAAGGGGGATAGTTACTACCTTCATGACTGACAGGTTTGAGAGAGAGAGAAAAGCTTTCATGTCGTTGAGAGCAGGTAATGTTGGCGCTAAAGAGAAGAGAGGAAAAGGAGAGGTGGAGGAATGATGATCATCACCCTCCTCTGTAATGTAGGTAAGATTGGTGGTGAGAATAGAATGAGGGGTTATTGAAGTGGGAAGGAGAACCTTTATCAGGGTTGTAGGCAACGGGAATGGGAAAAAGAAAGCAGTCACGTCAGTGTTGGAATAAGCAAGCAAAGCAGTCTAGTGGGAGAGAAGAAGAAGGCATCATCATCATCTGTCCCGCAATAGAAATATCCATTACTAACTCAAACAATTCACAGAGCTCTGACCTTTAGATTGAGCGTTTGAATTGGTGGGAATCACTCTTCATTCAGTTTGAAAAGAGCCGCTCCTAATTCGAATCATGCCATAATCTGAGAGAGAAGATCTACAGATTGTTTGTGTGATAGAAGAAGAAGAAGAAGAAGAAGAAACTCTTGGTTTACTCATTTGTTTTTCTTAATTCACAATACCGGACCGGACCGGACCGGTTATTAACAACCGAGAGACGGCGTATAAAGCATCCTCGGATGGATCTAGGGTTTAACTAACAGAAGAAGATGGAGGGGGAGTTGGTTGATGCAGATATAGTGGTTCCGATGCATCTGAGCTTTAAGAAGACACAGGCCTATGAAAAGTACCCAAAGGGGCAGTCTCGAGGAAGGTGGAAACATCTCAAGCAGATCCTCCAAGCTGACCCTGATGATCCCTTTTGTATCTCTCTCTCGATTCAGAAAAATTAAAATACTCCTCCTCTTCTTCACTATAATCAATCGTTCTTTCTTTCTTTCGTGTGCAGATATCAACATCGAGTCGCCTCCATCCACTCAGCCATGCAAGAGAATTTGCGATGTCACTGGATTCGAGGTATGTATTACTAATTTATTTCTGATTTTCGACCTTTTCTTTAGTTTGATCATCTCTTGGTTTGGATTGGTGACAGGCGCCATATGTAGACCCCAGAACAAACCTCCGCTATGCAAATGCTCATGTTTTCAAGGCTCTAAGGTCACTCTCCACCCACCAAGTCCACCACTATCTCTCCATTCGCAATGCCGCTCCACTTCTCAAGTAGCCAGCCCCCCCATGTCCTGTTTTTACTTGTAATATGTATTGTGGTAGATATTTTTATGTATGCAATTGTTGATTTCCCTCAAAGTTACTGATTTTTTTTGGGGTCAACATACTAACACTAGTACAACGAGAACAACAAAATGAGTCTTTTAATTCTTTCTACATCAACAAGAGAGTTTTGAGTATATAATAACTTACAAAATCAATTGAACCAACCAACAATACACACTCTTCAATTTGACATACACTGTCGAGATATATATAAATATCATATGCAAATCCATCTATGTATGTTATTCAATGATGTGTTGTTGCACTTCTCCTCAGTGCTGCAAAGATACCCCCTCCTCCTCTTGATGCTTTTTTCTTCTCCTCCCCCTCTTCTCCTACCTACACACACACACATTCACTTCAATTACTCCC